>NC_082389.1:2890724-2954387 GCF_031168955.1 Gadus macrocephalus
TTTATGTTCATAAGATTTATCGCGCGCTGCAAGACGCTAATTTGCAAGTTCAACTTTGTCCGACGGTCCAATACAAAGTGAAAGGAAGGCAATTAAGTGCCACACTCGAGGCCACGCGAGCCGTTAGGACCGTAAATAAAGGAAGTGAACGAACCTGATTGTATCTGTCTGGACCAGGTCCAGGTTCAGCCTTCAACACAGCGATAAAACCAGCTCCGGTTAGACCTAATGAAAAACTCAGTGTTAAATATCACACTGGTTATAACATAAATCACAATGAATATAGTGAAATCCACAACATTTACGGTCCACATTTCTAATGTTAGTTTTGGGGCTGATAACCACTGATTAGGCCTACGTCCATTCGATAACTTTCAAAACGGGTGCAAAGGAAAAACAGCACCACAACAAATTGATTGTATCAGGTGTCAATATAACGTGTGTTTGTATCAGGTGTCAATATAACGTAGGACAGAATGTTTCTGTCCTACCTTGGCTGTCCCGGCTGCGTCTCCTGAGAGCAGGAGGATATGAGCTCCGTCTCTCTACCGCGCCCCTTAAAGCTGAGCTGGGAGGGGTCACATAATTTCCCAAGAAATGCTCTGGTTTCTCTTTCAGGTAAAAGGCATGCGTCATGGTGATGATACTTCAGTAAATATTGTTTCAGAGTCTTTGTTCTTTTCCTCTAATACAGGGGTTCTAAACCTTTTCTCTTCAAACCCAAAAGAGACATTCATAAACTATTGATAAAGAATACAATAGTTTATTCAATGCATTTAATAAGAATATGAAATGTATTATCTAATGATGAAAGTACATCACAGCCGCAATCCAATGTGCTGATGTGCATGTTAAGTTCACATAAACGAGAGAGAGAGAGAGAGAGAGAGAGAGAGAGAGAGAGAGAGAGTAATATATAAGCTTTTTTTTCCATTCAGTGTATTGTCTTGCCACCCTGCTTTTCCTGTATGCAAATCAAGCCAGCTGCACATTAATAGCGTGTGTGTCCACAGTCCGCCTCTTTCGTTCATTCGCACTTGGCCGTGACAAGACCGATAACACTTACACTTACAAATTACATTTATTAGCGTAGCGATCCGTTTTCTGTATTAATGTTATTTCGTCTTTGACAACATGAACGCAAATGTTTTTTTAAACCCGCTTTAAACACTCAGTTTACTAGCTAAATTTGATTAAACAATTAAATACAATACAAATATAAAGTAAAAACAAGTGTTATCAAGCGATCCGTTATCTGTATTATGTTATATCTTCTTTGGCAACATGAGCGGGTTTCAAAAAACATTTGCGCTCATGTTGCCAAAGACTAAATAACATAATACAGAAAACGGTTCGCTAGATAACACTTGTTTTTACTTTATATTTGTATTGTATTTAATTGTTTAATCAAATGTAGCAAGTAAACTGAGTGTTTAAAGCAGGTCAAGGACGAAATAGCACAATACAGATAACGGATCGCTAGATAGAAGGTTCGCAAATGTTCGTGAACCTTTCACGTCATTCGACGCGATCGTCCGTTGCCAGGCAACGCACGACGCGATCATCTGTTGCCAGGCAGGTTTGGAATGGTTTACGTATGGATGACGTGCCCGGTACAAATTTGGCACCCTGTACAAATTTGGTGTGACAGCGGTGTCACGTTAAAATTGTACCGGGGGCGAAAATTGTACCGGCCTACGTCATCCATAGTAATCCATTCCAAACCTGCCTGGCAACAGACGATCGCGTCGCCCGTGATCGCGTCGAAATGACCTGGAAGGTTCTTGAACATTCGCAAACTCGTTCATTGAGCGCGACAAGACAGATAACACTTATTTTACAATTTACATTTATTAGCGTTCCTAACTTTATATTTGTATTGTATTGCATTGTATCTATTTCCCTACACAGTAATAGCTAAATGTTATGGGGATAACGTGAATAATAATAATTAAAAACATTTACCAGTTAGTAAATGCCTGCTCACCGATCCAAATATCTATCTATCTATCTATCTATCTATCTATCTATCTATCTATCTATCTATCTATCTATCTATCTATCTATCTATCTATCTATCTATCTATCTATCTATCTATCTATCTATCTATCTATCTATCTATCTATCACCTATAATCTATTCTCTAAATTTAATTAAGGAAATTAAACAAGCTAGCTAGACTATGATACACATTAAACACTCAGTTTACTAGCTAAAATCGATTAAACAATTGAATGCAATACAAATATAAAGTAAAAACAAGTGTTTTCTAGCGACCCGTTATCTGTATTATATTATTTCGTTTTCGGCAACATGAGCGCGATTGAAACCTGCCTGGCAACAGACAACCCCTTACGAAATCTGTTGTCCGTTGCCTGGCAACGAACAACTGATGACGTAGGCCGGTACAATTTTCGCCCCCGGTACAATTTTTACGTGACAGCAGCGTAGAGAGAGAAGGCAAAAAAGTTATCTTGCGGCTAAAACGACGACAACACACACTGCGGCTTCCCAGCATCTTCCTCTCTAATGCCAGATCAATCGCAAATAAAATGGATGAACTAAAACTACAGATTGCAGCAAACAAAATAATCCAGGACTGTTGCATTCTGCTGATAACGGAGACCTGGCTTCACTCATCCATACCGGACACGGCTATCGAAATAACAGGTCGTACAGCCCACCGCTACGACAGGAATAGCGACTCCGGTAAGAACAGAGGAGGAGGTTTATGCATTTATGTGAACAACGATTGGTGCACCAACATTATTACCATCGATAGCCATTGCTCCCCTGACTTGGAGTATTTGACCATCAAATGAAGGCCCAAGTATCTTCCATGGGAGTTTACTGTTGTCATGGTTACGGTTATTTACATAGCACCGAATGCAAATGCTAACTCCGCCCTCAGTCAGCTGTACAACGCCATTAGCCTTCAGATAAAACACTCATCCAGAGGCATTGCATCTCATAGCAGGCGACTTTAATCATGCTGATCTCAAAGTAGTGCTTCCCAAATTCCATCAGCACATAAACTGTGCTACCAGGGGACGAAACACTCTGGACAAAGCCTACTCAAATATCAAGCATGGTTACAAGACTAAACAGCTACCCCACCTGGGAACATCTGATCACATGTCCCCCTGCTTCTGATTCCAGCATACACCACAATTTGGAAAAAAGCCCCCCCAGTAACTCGGACTGTTAAAACCTGGCCTGATGATGCACAGCAGCTGCAGGACTCTTTTGGAAATACCAACTGGGCCATTTTCAAAAATCAGGACTTGGAAGAGTACACCTCCACCGTACACCGTACTCCATGCTATATCAAGCATTGTGTTGACACTGTCACTGTGGACAGGCGCATCCGGATGTATCAAAACCAAAAACCCTGGATGACAAAAGACGTCCAGACCCTGCTGAAGGAGAGGGACACCGCCTTCAGGTCTGGAGATGTGGTACATTACAGCGTGGCCAGAACCTGCCTGAAGAGAGGCATCAGGGAGGCCAAGACAGCATATAAGAGGAAGATTGAGGACCACTTCAGCAGCAACAACTCAGGCCAGGTGTGGCAGGGGGTCCAACACATCACAAACTACAAGTCCAGCAACCTCACAGCAACCAACGGTGATGCCTCGCTATCTGAGGAACTAAACTGCTTCTTTGCCCGCTTCGAGGCAGAGACACTGGAGGTGGCTCCATCACATCCACGAGCCCCCAGCAACGACATCTTCACAGTGCAGGCACATGAGGTGAGGCGCACACTACGGCAGTGACTCCTAGGAAAGCTGCTGGACCGGATGCTGTGACGGGGAGAGTGCTGAGAGACTGCGCTGACCAACTGGCTGATGTCTTCACTGATATATTCAACCAGTCCCTGTCCCAGTGCAAGATCCCACCCTGCCTGAAGTCCTCCACAGTCATTCCTCTACCAAAAAAGACTACTGTCAGCAGCCTCAACGACTACAGACGAGACTTCTCACCAAACTAATGGACTTGGATCTTTCACAACCAATCTGTTATTGGATCAAAGACATTCTGACACAGCGCTCCCAGAGAGTTAGAGTAGGTCCCCCAGGGCTCCAGAGTGCGCCTAATTTGGGCGGACATGCGCCTAGAATTCGGGGTAGTGCGACCAAATATTTTATTTGGGCGCACCGGTGCGACTGAAATTTTATCTGGTATAATTATTATTATTTATTTTTTTACAGAGCAGTCTATTCATAATATTGTAATAACCACGAAAGAGGCAGTAAATGAAGTATTGATCTTGGAACACGCAAGACCGGTCACAATAGAAACGCCGGTAAACAAACCCGCGAAGCCCAATCCAGGGGCCTGTACTACGAAGCTCGATTAGAGCTTCGTATTACAGCTAACTTAAGCATTTTTTTACAATTAATATAAAATAAATAAATAAACGTATTATGCTCCTTGACCTTTTGACCTCAAGATATCAAACCAACTGTATAACACAGATAATAATAACCTCCATGTGCCACAAGGCTTATTTTTCAAATACATAATTTAAGCAATTTCCAACAATTAACATAAAATAAATACATAAACGTATTATGCTCCTAGACCTTTTGACCTCAAGATATCAAACCAACTGTATAACACAGATAATAATAACCCCCATGTGCCACAAGGCTTATTTTTCAAATATATAATTTTAGCAATTTTTTACAATTAATATAAAATGTATAAATAAACGTATTATGCTCCTTGACCTTTTGACCTCAAGATATCAAACCAACTGTATAACACAGATAATAATAACCCCCATGTGCTACAAGGCTTCTTTTTCAAATATATCATTTAAGCATTTTTTTACAATTAATATAAAATTTATAAATAAACGCATTATGCTCCTTGAACTTTTGACCTCAAGATGTCAAACAAACTGTGTAATACAGACAATAATAACCCCCATGTGCCACAAGGCTTGTTTTTCAAATATATAATTTCAGCATTTTTTTACAATTAATATAAAATGTATAAATAAACGTATTATGCTCCTTGACCTTTTGACCTCAAGATATCAAACCAACTGTATAACACAGATAATAATAACCCCCATGTGCCACAAGGCTTGTTTTTCAAATATATAATTTCAGCATTTTTTTTACAATTAATATACAATTTCTAAATAAACGTATTATGCTCCTTGACCTTTTGACCTCAAGATATCAAACCAACTGTATAACACAGATAATAATAACCCCCAGGTGCCACAAGGCTTATTTTTCAAATATATCATTCAAGCAATTTCCAACAATTAACATAAAATAAATGCATAAACTTATTATGCTCCTAGACCTTTTGACTTCAAGATATCAAACCAACTGTATAACACAGATAATAACCCCCATGTGCCACAAGGCTTATTTTTCAAATATATAATTTTAGCAATTTTTTACAATTAATATAAAATGTATTAATAAACGTATTATGCTCCTGGACCTTTTGACCTCAAGATATCAAACCAACTGTATAAGACAGATAATAATAACCTTCATATGCCACAAGGCCTATTTTTCAAATATATCATTTTAGCAATTTTCTACAATTAATATAAAATAAATACATAAACTTATTATGCTCCTTGACCTTTTGACCTCAAGATCTCAAACCAACTGTATAACACAGATAATAATAACCCCCATGTGCCACAAGGCTTACTTTTCAAATATATATTTTATAAATATATATTTTATCATGTGGGTAGTATGGAACATGCCAAGTTGAAACAGTAAATTTTCACTTCTCATGTATAACTGCTTGCAAGGCGGATCTTGTCAGTAATTGTTGTGCCTACACCGTACCGACAGTCCGTTCTATCTCTGGCTCATGAACATCTCTGGTCTGGTCATCTAGGTATTACAAAAACCTATGACCGAGTGTTGCGACAGTTCTTCTGGCCAGGTTTGAAGCGAGATGTGTCGTTGTTTTGCCGTACATGCCATGTATGTCAGGTCACGGGGAAGCCTAATCAGGTTATAAAGCCTGCGCCTCTTCACCCGGTCCCAGCTATAGGGGAACCGTTTGAGCATGTACTTGTGGATTGTGTTGGCCCTCTGCCAAAAACGAAATCCGGTAACCAGTTCCTGTTGACCATAATGTGTGTAGCTACCCGGTACCCTGAGGCGATCCCTCTTAGGAGCATAACAGCTCAGTCAGTAGTAAAGGCCCTGATCAAGTTCTTTTCTACTTTCGGGCTCCCTAAGATCGTGCAAACCGATCAAGGCACCAACTTCCTTTCGGGTATTTTTGAACAGGTTCTAACATCACTGTCTATATCACACAGAATCTCGAGTGCTTATCACCCGGAGTCACAGGGCGCGCTCGAAAGATGGCATCAGACGTTTAAGTCAGTGTTGCGGAAATATACCATGGAGAGTGGTAGGGAATGGGATGAAGGAGTCCCTTTGGCTTTATTTGCAGTTAGGGAAATAGTGCAAGAGTCACTAGGATTTAGTCCAGCAGAGCTGGTATTTGGTCACACAGTGAGAGGCCCTTTAAGAATGTTGAGAGACCAGCTAACTGGCGAGAGTTCGCCCACCCAGCAAAACGTTCTGACCTACGTGAGTCGCTTCAGAGAACGACTGCACGAGGCTTGCAGTATCGCTAGGGAAAGTCTCTCTGTTGCACAACAGAGTATGAAGCGGCATTTCGATAAGAAAGCACTTCCGCGGTCTTTTCAAGCAGGTGACTTGGTTTTAGTGTTGCTGCCCATTCCAGGTAGTTCAATGAGTGCACGATTTTCAGGACCTTACACTATTGACAGGAGTTTGAGTGAGACTGATTATGTAGTCAGAACCCCTGATAGAAGGCGGAAAACCAGAGTGTGTCACATTAACATGTTGAAGAAGTACTACACTAGAGGCGACGCTCAGCTTGAGACATGCAGTGCGCCTCTTGTAGCCACTGTTGCGGCTGCGGTGTCAGTAGCTGTGAGCCCTACGGCAGTGAGTGATGAGGATGGCCTGAGTTTGCGCAATGCCGAGCAACAGACCCCTCGGTTGGCAAACTCAGAAATGTTGTTAAAACTACCGTCTTTAATGCATCATTTAAGCAGGGAACAGGAAGCTGACCTACTCTGCCTTATCTCTGAGTTCCCCTGTCTGTTTGGAGATGTGCCTACCCGCACTACGGTGTTAGAGCACGACATAGATGTGGGTGAGTCCAGACCGATTAAACAGTACCCATACAGAGTAAATGCCTACAAGAGATCTCTGATGAAGAAAGAGGTTGATTATTTATTGGAACATAATTTTGCACAGCCCAGCTCTAGCCCATGGAGTTCTCCGTGCTTATTAGTTCCAAAGCCTGACGCGACTGTCCGATTCTGTACAGATTATCGGAAGGTAAACAATTTCACTGTGCCGGACTCTTTTCCTATGCCCCGCGTAGATGATTGCGTGGATACCATAGGATCAGCTCGCTTTGTAACAAAGTTAGACCTATTGAAAGGTCATTGGCAAGTTCCCCTTTCACCACGGGCTTCTGCCATCAGTGCTTTTGTGACTCCAGATAATTTTCTACAGTATTCCGTGATGGCTTTCGGGATGCGAAACGCACCGGCCACTTTCCAGAGGTTGGTGAATATTGTGTTTAGTGGTGTGCCTAACTGTACTGCATATTTGGATGATGTGGTAATACACTCGTCAGAGTGGCCTGCTCATGTGGATTCGCTCAGAACCGTGTTTCAATGACTGGCTGATGCGTCTCTGACACTGAACCTCGCGAAATGTGAGTTTGGGAAGGCGACGGTGACCTACTTGGGTAAACAGGTGGGCGGAGGCCAAGTGCGTCCCTTGGAGGCCAAGATCGCAGCTATTATGTCTTTCCCAGTACCCACCACTCGGCGGGAGTTACGCCGATTCTTAGGAATGACAGGTTACTACAGAGGGTTCTGTAGGAACTTCTCTTCTGTTGCAGCCCCAATGACTGACTTGATCAGTCCATTGGTTAAGTTTGTATGGTCAGATCGGTGTCAAATCGCCTTTGAATGCTGCAAAGCGTTATTGTGTAATGCCCCAGTACTGAGTGCTCCTGATTTTAATAAACCGTTTGCCATTGAAGTAGATGCGAGCTGTATTGGTGCTGGTGCAGTTTTAACTCTGAGGGGATTCTGAGGGTTTGGTCCACCCTGTAGGTTTCTTTTCAAAGAAATTTATAGTAGCCAAATGCGCTACTCTACAATAGAGCAGGAGACGTTGGCTTTGCTGCTAGCGCTCCAATTTTTCGAGGTTTATGTTGGGTCCAGTGCGGAGCCCGTGGTGATTTAGACAGACCACAATACACTGGTGTTTCTTCATCGCATGCACAACCAAAACCAGCGACTTATGCGTTGGTCTTTGGTTATCACGAATTACAACCTGGTGATCCACCACAAAAAGGACACCGAGAATTTATTTGCAGATGCTCTGTCTCGTGTGTAACTATTGTGGGTCAGTAGTTACTGGGGGCAATTTTGATTGATTTTGCTTTTTATACTATTAAAGTTGGGTTTGCGGGATGGTTTGAGGTATCGTCAGCCATGGGCTGACTCTTTATGGGGGGGAGTGTTACGTACAGTGTTCTGTATGTCTTATATGTTATACATGGTATAGGCCTACATGTATTGTGTTCTGTTTTGTGTAGTATGTTTGTGTTGTTGTTCTGTCTCCTCCTCCTGTTTTCATTCTCCAAATTCTCAGATGTGCACACCTGGTCCCAATCACCAAATCACCACACCTGTTCCAGATCTCCCATCAACCATTCCCCTTTAAATAGTCCTGTGTTTGTTTGTCAGGGTTGAGTGCTTTGGTTTGAGCTGTGGCAGAGCTTTGGTTGAGCTCTGTTGGCTTGTTTTTGGAGTGTATTTACTAGTGGTTGCGAGTGCTTGCGAGTGCTTGGTTTCTTTGTTGGTTTATTGTATTGTCTTTAGTTATTACACATTTGTTTAAACCTTATTACTTTAGTTGTTAGCAGCCTACTTTCGTTTTTTCTTTGTCTTTGTTAATTATTTTGTTGTGCGCACAGGGTCAATAAGGATAGGTAAGATACCCTGGAGTTTACATATTTCATACACGTAGGTTTACCTGTTGTTAATACCCTAGGTTAGAGTGAGCACCACCCACTGTACTTTTTTGGTGCAAAGCACCTGTCAATGGGGGGGTGGGTTTTGTTATGTTATTTTCTTTGGTGCCACTGACAGTCCTTGTTGATCCCTGTGTTGCCTTTTTTGTAAATAAACACTTTATATTGAATTCACCTTTTGTCTTGGATTTTGTGTGACTGCACCCTCACTTGCCCAAACCTGTTGCCCTTATGTTGCGTCCTACTCCGAGCCACCAGGGGGCGTAACACAAATCATTTTTAGTTAATGATTTTATTACCACTTCTAAACGTTTTTAACTGAAACATGGCTGGAACAAATTAACAGTGCAACCGTTCTGATAGAGACAGCTCCTCCCAACTATAACTTTTTTGATGCATGTAGATCTGGAAAAAGAGGTGGAGGGGTTGCTGCTATATTTAAAAATGTATTTCAGGGGAAACAGATGTTATTTGGTGATTTTCCATTGTTCGAATACCTTAGTGCTGTATTTAAATGCTCCCCCAGAGTTCTCCTATTAATTATTTACAGGCCACCCACGTCTTCTGTACATTTTTTCGATGACTTCACAGAATTATTGTCTAGCATCTCCACAGAATTTGACTGTTTAGTTATAACTGGTGACGTTGATTTTCATACTGATGATTTGAATGACATGTGTGCAAATTTTTTTTTTACCGTTTTGGACACATTTGAACTGTCTCAACATGTGAAAGAGGCTACTCATTGTAAGGGGCACACTCTAGACCTGGTTATCACAAAGGGCCTCAGGGCCCTATCTTGCATCCAGCGCAAGTGACTTAGTCACTGGCGCATGTGTCGTTGCTGGTTTACAACTGGCGCAGAGCGTTCTTTTCCCACCACCGCCACTCGCCGGTAAATTAGGGATTGATCATGCGCCCCAAGGGGCGGTTCGGCGGAAGAAGGAGGCGTGTTCTGGCGCAAACGGTATTTTGCCGTTTCTGAATACCATTGCGCTACTGACCAGGAAATACCTGGTTTAAAGTCAGTGGCGCGTTGTTCAGATGCTATTTTAAGGGCGCATGCATACATGCGCATGCGATGCATACGGATTGCTTGTGCACCTCGCGCATACACTTTGCTTCTCTCATCTACCTAGCCGCACATTCTTGGTAAATTATTTCGGAAAGAACAGCTGATGCAGTGGTAATAAGTTGTACTTTTAAATCAATGCATCTGCAAACACCGTACAGCAAACACATATTTTCTTGACACAGACATCGTGTAGGCCTACATGCCCATAACTTTTAGGATTGATGAGTATTTGATCGTGAAAAACATTGTTTTACCGCGAGTGAGTGTTAAAAAGAATGAATGAATGCGGGCGCGCGTGTGTGCTCTGTTTAAACACACGCAAACTAAACACGTAACGCATAATACAATCAATGGCAATGTCTATTACCGCGGGGACACATGCATATTAGGATAGAAAACAGTGTTTATAATGTATTGCGTATATCATTAAATAGAACCACAGTTACCGCATATCATATGTTATATCATATACGTTTTCTTTGCCAACATTTATTTGAGGACTCAGTATTTCTGAAGTTGTGGAAGAAAACCCCTTATTCCATGTGTGAATTAGGCCATATTATTTGGCAATTAACTGAGCCATTTGTAGTTTGAAATTCATGTGCATCTGTCTCATCGGAGACTGCAGACGCGCTGTCAAAATATCAAATCGTCCGATTCAAATGCGCTCATGGCTCTTAAAGGGGATGGGAGCTGGCACTCTCATTGGTTTGTTGGACGTTACGCCCAAACCACACCGACGGGTAATTAGGCTGCTTCAGACCAACCCTTTTGACACTTGCGCCGCGACGCAAGTGTCATTTATCCGCCTGTAAAATAGCGATAGCGCCGTAGAACCGCCCACAAAGCTACTTGCGCTTTGCGCTTCCCACTTGCGTTTCAGACCGTTAAAATAGGGCCCTCAATGTTTCTGATCTCTCTGTGACTGATCCTTCCTTGTCTGACCACTTTTGTGTTTTCTTTAACATATCTTTTATTCCCAACATACAGTTGGGTTGACGTCGGGTTCTCCGACGTCTCTCCCTCTTGGCCTGCCCATAACAGGTTTGAATATTAAAGGGACACTGTGTAAAAATTACTCCCATCTAGTGGTACAATTGTATATTGCATTCAAACTAATAGTGCTCGCTTGTCCAAAAACTACGGTGGGCAGTATGTGCCAAGAAGCTGTGACATGACACCTACTAGGCTACCTCATCGAGTCATTCGAGTGATGATGAGGTTCGTGGACAACTGGACAAATTAGATGGACAAATCAGATCAGGTTTATTGACCAAGCATTCTTACAGACAACGAACTTGACTCCAGCAGTTGTGGACTTTCCAACATGACAAATAACTATACAGATGATAAATAACAGTAGGTCATTTAATGTCAGATTACATAAAATGTCATAACATAAAAGTTGACATAGCCTTTGGTAGTCTTGGAGTTACCGATAATCAAAACAATAATTCCCATAATGCGTGCGGCTGAGCACGCATCCTAATCAACGCATTGTAACCCGTTGATTTCAACAATGTAACAGTATTCTAAATGCCAACAATTTACATTGTAACTAACGGAATCAAATCAAAATCAAATCAAATCAAATCAATTGTCATTTTGTTGATTGAACAACAAAACGAGAAGGCGTTTCTCACGGATCAAGATCAACATACATTTCAAACAAACAAACGTCCCAATGATGAATAAATAAATAAATAATAAATAAAGTCCAGTGAGAAGATCTGGGACGCTGGTGCATTGAGCATCCTGACAGCTTGAGGTAGGAAGCTGTTCCGCAGCCTGGTGGTGGAGCATCTTAAGCTGCGATATCGTTTCTTGGAGGGTAGGAGCTGAAAGAAGCTGTTCAGTTTGTTTACGTCCACCCCGTCTCTGTTGCTTCCTCCTCCGGGCAGTTGCGGGCACGGTGTCACAGTGTCCGTTAGTATCCTGTGTTTGCGTAGTATGTCCAGATGCCAGCGAATGCCAGTGATGTTACTCGCTCTCAATGTCCTAATGTTTAATATTGTTTCCCTGTCATAAACTACGTTCGTCGTAGGACGTCTCACACTCAAACATTCAATCTCAATCTCACAGATCTCAAGAGGGGCCGCTGCGACTGTGCGCGCCGCCAGTTAGTCGCCCTGGCAACGAGTTTACTTCCTCGTCTCCTATCCTGTTCCTAATTCCTCCTCTCGATCTTCTTTTCCTCCGTATTGTCTTCTTTATCAGAGTTGTTGGTATGAAATCCAGTTGTTCGGGTGATAAATCAACTGTCTCGCAAGCGAGTTGAAGCTCCAGAAGGTCCGCTCTAGCCTAAGTGCGTCTCGGTGGATTTGGATACGTGGTGACCACAGCAGAGAATAAACCTCCATAACTTGATGAAGAATGGCTTTTGAATTCCTCCAACGCATTTGACAGTATCCATAAGTCATAAGAATATTGTCACGATTTAAACTCGACAAAAATGTGAAAAAGTAAATTAAATATGTAATAAAGTAGCCTTTCAATGACGAGTCGCTCAAACATAGCGCCCCGCATCTCGTTGCCATGAAAAACCATGTTATACATGCTTTGCTTGCACATCGCCGTTTTTTTGGCGACGATGATTCCTTCTCCTGTGGCGTGGCATAACTATGGTCTTTCAAAAAAATGCGGTGCATGTTCAAATTTGCCGGTAAAACTCGTCTTGCTAAACTAAGCTCTGTTCCACCGTCACGCTGGCTCAGAGTGAAAACGCGTTTGCAATTCCTGTACGACGTAGTGCTTTTTGACCCTCTCGGCAGCTCATAGACCGGAAGAAAATGGAAGCCTCCATGAAGCTTACCCGTCCTATGTAACCATATTGATATTAATATTAATTATTCTTCGCTCAGGAGGATAAGTGAGATTTTTGGCAGAGATAATTTTACACCAATGAGGACTTATTTATGAATGAATATGTTGATTTGAGGTAATAAATTACTCAAAATATTACATAGTGTCCCTTTAAGGGCTGCCTAATATTCGTTCGTCAGTCAGTCAGTCAGTCAGTCAGTCAGTCAGTCAGTCAGTCAGTCAGTCAGTCAGTCAGTCAGTCAGTCAGTCAGTCAGTCAGTCAGTCAGTCAGTCAGTCTGTCTGTCTGTCTGTCTGTCTGTCTGTCTGTCTGTCTGTCTGTCTGTCTGTCTGTCTGTCTGTCTGTCTGTCTGTCTGTCTGTCTGTCTGTCTGTCTGTCTGTCTGTCTGTCTGTCTGTCTGTCTGTCTGTCTGTCTGTCTGTCTGTCAGTCAGTCAGTCAGTCAGTCTGTCTGTCTGTCTTATGTGAACTTAACACACATCAGCACATTGGATTGTGGCTGTGATGTACTTTCATCATTCGATAAATACATTTCTTATTCTTATTAAATGCATGGTTTGTCGTGCTCTTTATCAATAGTTTATAAATGTAGATGTTATGGAAATTCATGATGAATTATTTTTAGGTTTGGGTCCCGGAAGACCCCAAATGTCTATTTTTGTTCTCGAAGAGAAAATCTTTGGAACCCCTGTATTAAGAACCCCTGTGATGAAGTATCATCACCATGACGCATGCCTTTTACCTAAAAGAGAATTAAAGATTAATGCCATGATCAGTGTTGACTTAAAGCATTTTAATTTGAATATTGCCCACAAGAAATCATCAGAAGAAAGAGTTAAGAACTCCAAGGTGCTTCTGGGTGGGGGAGGGGCGGATGGTGCATTGGGGCGATTTGGGCGACGCACTACCAACTGGGAGAAAGAGGATTGTTCTAGTGTTCTAGACATATAATCTGTCATCATTGTCCAATCAGAATCGTCAGATCCAAGTCGCGTTTCAAATGATCGCCTCTCTGGGCGAACTCATCTACGTGGAAAATCGGCCCAAACTTTTCTTTCAGAAAATGAGCCTTCAATGCATTTTAAATGGGGATTTGGGACTCGCCCTAACGGGCTTTCGTCATACGTAACTGAGCAAAGAGCGCAAAGGGATATCTTCGATCAAGTCACTTGCTAATTTCAACATGGCTGCTGCAATTCCGTTGCGTCTCTGAAAGAAGTTCCTTTTAGTCGACGATGCAATTCAGATAAATTGGCATTGAAACAATGAGTACCTCCGAGACCAAAATTAATAAAAAAGCGGTCACACGTCGACATTCTGTACCAGAAGCTCCAAAATAAGGTGA
This sequence comes from Gadus macrocephalus, assembly GCF_031168955.1. Classification (NCBI taxonomy): domain Eukaryota; kingdom Metazoa; phylum Chordata; class Actinopteri; order Gadiformes; family Gadidae; genus Gadus; species Gadus macrocephalus. Next base: position 2,905,053 of record NC_082389.1, read on the forward strand.
TGCAGTCTTCATCAAAAGGGCCCTCCAGAGCTTCACAAGCAGTGTGCAGACCATTAGGTAAGATAACATTTATATTATTTAATCCTTCTCAAAGCAAAGCATTGTTATGAGAACGTTTGCATGAAAGGAGACTGTATTTGTGTCCTTTTTTATAATATATTGCCAGTGGTGTAATCTAGCATGCTTTACTCTGTGCTGGACATCCTGGTTAGGCGAGGCACAATGGATAGCTTAAAAAACAGTGTTTAACACTAACATTATGCATCCCTGCCCATTTTAAGCGGGTATACTCATCATGCCTTCAGTGTGTCTTGAACAACCACACATAAAAGGTTGCCCATATTATATTGATATTTTATCATATTTTTCTAAATGCATACTTGACTGTAGATAGATTTATGAGTGAAGTTACCAACACAATAGATAAACAGTCTTTAACACTAACATTATACATTCCTGCCCATTTTTAAGTGGGTATGCTGACATCTTTTTACTGGATAAAGTGTGAACATGTGCATCACATAGACTACAGTACTGTACACAGCCTAACAAACACATTATTGGTTTGTTTGGATTCAGAGACTCTGACCAGCTGCAAGAGCTATCAGGAACCGACAGACCAAGGACGGCTTTGACAGAAGGGGCGAAGCAGAGGCTGTCTGAAGAGGTCTGCGACACCATCCTGGCTCACACCAAAGCGAACTTGTGAGTGCTACCTTAGTACAAGGAAATATGTTTGAAAGGTACTTCCATTCATTTCCTGCTGATGCTCTGAATGCCTCTGTGAAGGCATATCCCACGCTGAACAAGGCAAAGCTCAAGACGGAACTGTCTCTGATCTATGAGAATCCTGAATCAAGGCTTGCTGTGGTGCACTGGCACTGTACCAGGTTATCATGAGCTACAACCTCCAGGAGACATTCTCTGAGACTGAGAGTTTGTTGAACATTCTCATAACTACTCCTATGACAACAGCTGAAGCTGAGAGATGTTTCTCAACTTTGAAAATAATTAAGACATTCCTGCGGAATTCAATGGGCCAGGAACGTCTGAATGCACTGGCCATGCTCTCCATGGAGAGGGAACTAGTCCTCAACATGCATGATTTCAATGAGAAAGTCATTGACCGCTATACGAGCCACATCCAATGTGTGTTTTGACTCCCGGGTGACCTGGTTGACGCGCTGTGTTGATGTTTCCAGTACTATGCAGGTACGTGAAGCAATGATTGATCCATGCGATTGTCTCCGGTTTACAACCCGTTTATTTCCTCAAGATAACACCAATTGCATGGGAATACGGAATACATTCATTGATCCTCAGTGACATAACAACACCTTCGTAGTTCTTGCGGTCAAAAACCGTATGCCCTTCCGGGGTCAAACAACAGAGGTACCCCAAATGACGTCCCCTTTACACCTGTACCCGCAATACGGCAACACCACTCAGTGGTCAACACAGACATTACAACATAACTAAAAAACAGGAAAATGGCTCTTACAGACCGCTTTGCTGCACTGAAAGAACTGTTACGACCCCTCCCTTTCGGCAGCTGATTACTTCCTGCAGGAGTTGGCTGAAAGCGAGGGTCGTTAGGGCAAGTTGCTCACACCTGGCTAGGCCTCTACCCAAGGTGATATAAGCCAGCCTGGTCTCATCGTCTCTCTCTCTCTCCTAGGCTCCACGCTGCTACAGGTTGTTGGTTCTTTAGTGCACTGCTCTAGCAAAGCCTGTGAAGGTTCCTGGATGAAATTCTCCACCAGGGAAGCCATCCTCAAAAACAAATCAGCCTAACGAGTTACAACTCTTGACTGAGACACGCCGAAAACCCAAAACCTGAGGTAACAGGTGAACAGGAGCCCCACCCCTATCCTGATGTTAACTACAACCATTAAAACTAGCTAACTAACTTGCCCTAGTCTTCGTGCAGTTAATGGTGGGGGGTACTTATGCACGCGAAACCAGCGGTGTGAAGAAGGCAACCAGAGGACTGGCAACCCTCTCCCAACCCTAGAGGTGCTCCCAAGCTAATAGCTCTACCCACCTTCGCCGCCACCTAAATTGTTCATCACGAGTCCCCTAGAGCAGGGGTTTTCAAAGTGTGAGAGAGTGAGCCCCCCCTCAGAGAAAAAAATTCAGATGCACTGGCCACCTTGGGTAGAGGCCTAGCCAGGTGTGAGCAACTTGCCCTAACGACCCTCGCTTTCAGCCAACTCCTGCAGGAAGTAATCAGCTGCCGAAAGGGAGGGGTCGTAACAGAGACTAGCAAAGTTTCAGTCCAAGTAATGTAGTCTCTCTCTCTCTCTCTGTCTCTGTCTCTGTCTCTGTCTCTGTCTCTCTCTCTCTGTCTCTCTCTCTCTCTCTGTTTCTCTCTCTGTCTCTCTGTCCCCCCCCCTTCCCCTGAGGATGGACACTGGGTTACAGCGCCCCTCACAACCGCACCCCACCACCCCACCCCTTTCAAATGTATATTGTATATAGTTCTCTGCAAACCTATGGAGGCATCATGCCTTCAGTGTTTCTTGAACAACCACACATAAAAGGTTGCATAGTATATTGATATTTTATCGTATTTGTCTAATTGCATACTTGACTGTAGATAGATTTATGAGTGAAGTTACCAACACAATAGATTGGCCGTAACACACTCACCCCTTTTAGAATCACATTCTCTCTCTCACTCTCTCACAAACACACATACAGACAGAGAGAGAATGTTAACCCAATTATTATTGATGTATTTGCACTTTTAATCTTGCTGAATTCTACAAGGCAAATAAATTAAGTTAAAACTTAGTTCCCCTGCTCCATTCGTCTTTGTAAGGGAATGTTCTATTTTGTCTTTATTATTTTGTCCTAATGCACCAGAATGCTTCATTTGTATGTGAAAATCGCAAAAAAGTCTCCGGGGGGAGGATGCCCCTAACTTTCAGCCCCCCCTAAAATAAAATTCAGCAGCCGCCACTGGAAACCGGAGCATTTCTTGTAAATGGTGTGACTTCAAATAATGACATAGCCACCCCCCCTCCTGGGTGTAGCCCACCCAGCTCAGCTTTAAGAGGCGCCGTAGAGAGACTGAGCTCTCATCCTTCTGCTCTCAGGAGACGCAGCCGGGACAACCAAGGTAGGACAGAAACATTCTCTGATAAGTTATATTGTCACCTGATACAATAGTTGTTGTGGTGCTGATTTTCCTTTGCACCCGTTTGGAATGTTATCGAATGGACGTAATCAGTGGTTTTCAGCCCCATAACTAACATTAGAAATGTGGACCGTAAATGTTGTGGATTTCACTTCATGTTTCATTGGGATTTATGTTATAACCAGTGTGATATAACACTGAGTTTTTCATTAGGTCTAACCGGAGCTGGTCTTATCTCTGTGTTGGAGGCTGAACCTGGACCTGGACCAGACCGAGACAACCAGGTGCGTTCACTTCCTTTTTTTACGGTCCTAACGGCTCGCGTGGTTTCGAGTGTGGCACTTGCCTTCCTTTCACTTTGTATTGGACCGTCGGACAAAAGTTTAACTTCTGTAAACTTTTTGCAAAATTAGCGTCTTGCAGCGCGCGATAAATCTTTTGAGCTAAATTGGATAACATAAAAAAATAGATAAACGGAAAGTTTCTGTTTCTGAATGCTCTCTCGTCTGCGCTGGAACTTGGAAGCCAACCCCCTCCCCTTCCTGAATGATCAGTGGCTGCGCGCAGTTTGTAGTGTGTGTGTGTGTGTGTGTGTGTGTGTGTGTGTGTGTGTGTGTGTGTGTGTGTGTGTGTGTGTGTGTGTGTGTGTGTGTGTGTGTGTGTGTGTGTAGGGCGGATATACGGGGGGGGGCTGGTTGGTACAGGCCCACCCAGATTGACAGTGGGCCCACCCAATCAGATTCATGAAAAATAAATAATTTTTGCATATATTTTTTTCTTCAATACATTTATAATTTAAAATATTTACAGTAGCTACCAAAAAATAATAATATTCAGAAACCCCTCTCGTACTCATTAGTTCTGTCCAGTGACGTCTTTACGCAACATCATGGTCGACGCAGACAGCGGATAGCGGTTTCGTGCACCATCAGATAGCAGCCTCAATTAGCAATGGCTAAACAGCTCTCTTTGAGTTACTTATGATGACATAATCAACTTTTTCAACTACTCCGCCTTGTGTAGAAGCTCGTGTTGGACCGGGTTTTTGTATGCTGGCCCGCCCTGGCATAATTGCTGTTTCTGAAAGTTTTTTTCTGAATATTAATTAATTCGATTCGTTTGATCCATATTCATGTTCGGGTTGTAGTCACTATAACGTGAGCTATGCAGTGTTGGATTTGTGTTTTTATTATGGGATATGAGTAAAAGGCATATTGTGGCGACTCCTATAGGGTCGAGCCGGGGATTCTGGGGATCCGAGATGCCGGTTGGGGAAAAGGGGTTTTATTGTCTTTTTGTATTGGGGTTAACGGGTTTGGGGTGTGCGGTCGGTAGAGTGTAGTTGTGTGTTTACTTGTTGTGTGTAGTGTTGTGGCAACCGTTACCGAGAGTTGCATGTATATTGGTTGGCTTATGGAGTCAGTTTCCTGCCATAATTCAAACCTGAAAAAATAAGTTTCAAAGGCTTGTAAGTCTGGGTTTGAAAACTCAACACCTTGTAAAAAAGGTTTTGCAACACTGAAAATTGAGATTATAACCTGAAAAAAATTCAAACTAAAATTCAAACATCTGTAAACATCATTTTGTGTTCTATTTTATCTTCATCATTTTCACCAACACATTTTCAAAGTTCAAACAATTTCACCAGCGCATTTGCAGAGTTTCAAATCTGGCACTGTTCTAACAGTGTATTTCATTGTTTCCCGGTTTTGAAACCTTGTAAATAGGATTCTGCAAACAGGTTCATACATTGAGAAATACGTTTTGAAAGGTATTATATTTAGTTTTAAAAACTTGTAAAGGTGTACGTTTACGCCATTGCAACGTATTTTTTCAGAACTGACTTTTCAGCACTGACTTTTCAGAGATTTGACCACACAGACGCAAGCTTTGAGACGTGAATATTGGCAGTGTTCTGTCGCGCATATGTTTTGAAACTACTGACAGTCAAGTCTGAAGAAAAAAAAAATGTTTCTGGGGGCGGGACCATTTAGCTTTAAACCTATTGGTTGCTCTCGGCTGACGTACATTCCAATCACATTCTTGTCATCGGCAGAGCACTGTCAATCACGCCCAGCCCGGTGAACGGCACGTGTACATCCTTCGTCCCTCCCTTATCCCCATGCGGGTGTTGGCGGATGGGGGAGTCTGGGCGGTGGACTGCGACGGCATGATAGTTGTCTGACCCCTTGGAATGTACTGACGTACATTACAATCACATTCGTTTCATCGGCAGAGCACTGTCAATCACGCACAGCCCCGTGAACGGCACATGTGATTGGAATGTACGTCAGCTGAGAGCAACCAATAGGTTTAGAGCTAAATGGTCCCGCCCCCAGGAACGTTTTTTTTTTCTTCAGGAGTTTCAAAACGAGTGTGCGACAGAACACTGCCAATATTCACGTGACTCAAAGCTTGCGTCTGTGTGGTCAAATCTCTGAAAAGTCAGTTCTGAAAAAATACGTTGCAATGGCGTAAACGTACACCTTTACAAGTTTTTAAAACTAAATGTTCAACCTTTCAAAACTTATTTCTCAATGTCTGAACACCTGTTTGCAGAATCCCATTTACAAGGTTTCAAAACCGGGAAACAATGAAATACACTGTTAGAACAACTGACACAGGAGGATAACCCGTCATCGTCGATGACCGAGGAAGTGATGGAAAACCCTTTGAACCACACAACACACATGAACCGTTGTTCACCAGAGCTAAAACATTCAACTGGGGCTACTCTGACATGATGTAACAAGACAAACGCACATAAACCATTAATCACACTGCTGAAAATTAAACTAGGGGGCCTTGAGGTCAAGGTGCCTTACAATGCATCCTCTCCCCCGCCACTACAAGGTCGGGGGAGGCATTGTAAGCCCCCCTAGCTCGCGCCCTATAGGTATGACTCAACTAGAGCTACTGAAACCACACTGCTGAAAATGAAACCAGAGGGCCGCAAGCCAGTGGGCTTGGGCCTGCAATGCACCCCAACCTTATAGTGGCAGGGGGAGGAGGCTGCATTGTAACCCGGGGATTCCACCGGACGCGTTACGGCAACGTTACGGCTGCGGCACATCTTGGCCGCGACTTTGCCCTGCTTGCATTTCCACCGGGCGCGTTACGGCAGCGCAACGCTGCCTTGCGAGCCAGCCGTATTCCCGCGAGATCACGAGATCCCGCGATAATCCTAAACCTAATGTACTCACCTTCCACTCCCAAAACTACTGCAATTAAATGCCAGGCTTTGTCCTTTCTGATATTGTTCTTATAAAAAGGATGATTTGAGACCCTTTGATTGATTGACTGCTGACCTGGTGCCACCGGTCATGACGTAATAATGTTGGTGTTTTATTTATTGTGTTTTATTTTGAAAATTGACCGGAATGCTCTATGGCTTTTACTTTTTCACTTCCTGCCCTGATCGATCTGCTCTGTTGAAATTGACGCGGTTCAGCAACGGCTTGCGGCAAAAACAGAAATGCTACGGAATGATAGTGCTGCGGCACGGCGAGCCGCTCCTGGGACGTTGCCGTAACGCGTCCGGTGGAATCAAGCCTTTAAAGGTGCGGCCACACCAGACGCGTATCTCGCGTACCTCGTGTATAAAATCGCCATTTTTTCCATTGGGAACCATTGGTTTACGCGCGTATGAGACGCGTACACGCGTTACACGCGTAAAAGCAACATTTTACGCGCATAACGCGTGTATGAGGCGCGTATATTTACACGCGTAAAGCGCGTAAAGCCGTATATTGCGTACATTTCAAGAGTTCAAAAAATTGAACTTTTTACGCTCATACGCATGACGATTAGCCGCGTTGCCCAATCAGCGTTGAGCTTGACCCGACGTCACTGGCAGAGAGTAGTGAGCTTGGACAGAAGCATACGGCCGACATCTTTCTTTATTCTGTGTGGAAATAGTAACATAGTTACGCCATTAAATGCTTTTATGGAAACATTTCTAGCGAGAAATGTGCATTTTACTTTCATAATGTTCGCTCGGTGAATGTGAAGGATGTTTGGTTTGATAGTTATGACGAAGAGGGAACGCTCCGTTCACTTGCATGGACAGAGTTTCTGGTTAAGCAACCTCAACGTCTTGGCGGACTATATATCTGCTGATCAACACTACGAATGCTGGAAACACACCAGACACGCCATGTGAAGTTATTTAACCCGATTATTGTTATTTATATCCGAGATTATTTAATCTAACCCGATCTAAACTCTCTCACCCAAACACGGCGGCGTTTGGGTTTCCTACCTCGGACTCCAGCGCAGCCACGGCCGACAACTATCTTTATTCTGGGTGGAAATAGTAACATAGTTACGCCATTAAATGCGTTTATGGAAACTTTTTTAGCGAGAAATGTGCATTTTACTTTCGTAATGTTCGCTCGGTGAATGTGAAGGATGTTTGGTTTGATAGTTATGACGAAGAGGGAACGCTCCGTTCACTTGCATGGACATGGACTCATCTAGGCGAGTGACGTAGGCGCGTATGGCGCGTATGGCGCGTATGCGACCATTTTGGACACAAAATGGTCAAGCAACATTTTACGCGCGTATCTCGCATAAAAATTACGCGTGATACGCGTCTGGTGTGGCCGCACCTTAAGGCACCTTACCTCACGGCCCTCAGGTTTCATTTGGTGTGTGATTAATGGTTCATTTGTGTTTGTCTTGTTAAAACAAGTCAGAGTAGCCCTAGTTGAATGTTTTACCTTTTTTTGTTCAAAGGGTTGTCCATCACTTCCTGGGTCAGTTGAATTACTTTTTTTGAATAATGTGACTTTTATAACCTGTTGACAAAAAATATATTTTTTTATGAAAAACACTTGATGCCTGAACCTGTTGATACTTATTTACAGTAACTATGACCTGTTATTGTATTGCTATGACCTAAAATTAATGAAGTATCTAATCCTGTACTCTGAACATACGTTGCTATGGAGAATATACAGTTTTTCTGGTAAATCACGCACTATGGGTCTAATGGGTCTACTCATCTCTACTGAGTTGGTGCAAAGATAACGCATTTATTGTCAAGAATACAAACATGCATGATCATTTATAGTTTAATGATGGAAGTTCAGCACCAGGGTACATAGTTGAATATGAAGATGAGATGCTGGGTGAGACTAGGCATATCGTTAGGCCATAGGAGGGTTCACTTGCAGCATTGGGCCATAGTGATTACAATGAATAAAGCGTTGGCGTCAGTATCAATTGCAATATTAATTTGGCAATTATAAGTGTCCTAGTTCGTGTAGTATGTGCCGGCTGTCCATTAGCTGCTCATAGTGAGTAGACGTGTATGGGGTGAGGACAATTGTAATGCAGAATTATTTGCTGCTGATAAGTCCACAGCCCTACGGTATCCTCCAGGAGGAGCGGTGACATCGTTAGCCTTGACCCCCCCCCCCCCCCCCCCTACACACACACACACACAAATTAGCTGATCGAAATTAGCTGCGTGAGAGCACAAACATTTGCACATCGAAAGGTAACGCTACGAGTCCCCTGCGTTTTCTGTGCGCATCCACTGATCATTCAGGGAGGGGCTTCCCCGGAAGCCGAGAGACGCATTCAGAAACATTACCTTTCCGTCCGATTTTCCATTTTTCTATTATCCAATTTTCTATCAACCTCAACACAAAAATGTACCAAAAAAATTTATTTCCGTATATACTCGACAAAAAAACTGAATATTAGAATTACTATATTCCAATTTTAATTTTTATGTTTTGAAATTGAAAATTTAACTAATAAGTGTTACACAGACTGTGCTTTCACTTCATATTTCATTGTGATTTATGTTATTACCAGTGTGATATTTAACACTGAGTTTTTCATTAGGTCTATCCGGATCTGGTCTTATCTCGGTGTTGATGGCTGAACCTGGACCTGGGCCAGACCGAGGCAACCAGGTGCGTTCACTCTATTTTTTCATGGTCCTAACGGCTCATGTGGCCTCCAGTGTGGAACTTGCCTTCCATTCACTTTGTATTGGACGCGTGCTCATGTGGGGCAAGGCATTGTGGGAAGGCCAGCGTGCCGGCGGGTGACCGCGGCGCGTCAAAGGGGTGGGACAAAAGCTGAACTTCAGTAAACTTTTTGCAAATAAGCGTCTTGCAGCACGCAATCGGACAATCAACCCAATTCACAACAATTCTGGACATCTATTAGACATCCAAACTAGGTCCACATTTTGGATGTCAAACCATGACCCAACTTGGACGTCACATTGACGTTCAACATTTCACCATTGAACTGGTTACATTTTTTGGACGTCATTTGGACACCTATGACAGGTGCAGAAACTGTACCCACTGATCCCACTGCCCAATGTGTCATCGGAGTGACGTCTATTCCGTGTCATTATTGGTTGTCAAATTTCGGTCCACTGAAAGGGTTATTTTGTAACGCCAGGCAACGTCTTTTTTTTTTTTACTCCTACCGAATGTCTAATGTTGATGTCCGTGGGACCTCCGTGTAAGGGCTATTTATAATCCAAATGTGACGTCGGGCTGACGTCTTATCAACGTCAAATTTAGACTAATTTTAGACGTCTTTTTTATACTACTTCTTAATGTTTCAATATGTTTTCTGTACCATTAGTTTTCATGTAGCTGTAGCATTTCACCTTTGACGTCATTTGGACGCCTAGGACAGGTGCAGGAAATGTATACATTATGTTGTTTTTTTGTTGTTATTTTAAATTTTCCTGTTTTATTTATTCCAAGTAATCAAGTAATTTTTGTATGCATACATTTTTTATTTTATCTGTTTATTTATTTAGAAATGCAATTTGTGGGAAAAGTTAAGTAAATTATTTCATTGTAGCCTATTCACCTTATTCCTAACTTAAACAATTGTGACACCATGCCAGCCATCTCGGTTGGCATCCATGGCCAACTGGGTAGGCCTAAGGAGTTGGAAAACTCTCCAGTGGGTGGTCGGTTCAAATCCCGACTCGAATCCTGACCAGGACACAGAAAATGTGAATAGGGTGAGTAGTAGTGCCGCGAACCCCTACGTCCTTATCCATGGATGAGGCGCGCTCTCGCTCTCTCTCTCTCTCGCTCTCTCTCTCTCTCTCTCTCTCTCTCTCTCTGTCTCTCTCTCTCTCTCTCTCTCGTCAGTTCCTACTCTCACCCTACCCCCTTTCTTGACAGTCTCACACATGTCCGTCTACTTCTAATGAGCACGACCATGTCCAATATGAGGTCATTTTTCCTCCAACAATGAGGGAAGCTATGCTTCTAAATGACACCCTAAAAATGGATTCCACACTAATTATGGGAAAGCTCCGAACAAATTACAATTACAAAAGTCAAATTAGTATGTAATTGCTCTAAACGAATTGGGCTTGATTACATCACAGATATTGTTAAAACACAATACAAGCAAACTACGTAAGCTTCACGGACACCCATATATCAGCTTGGTTTAAATGTGTACACTATAATCATAAGCATGGCAGATGTAGTTATGTAGTTCCCTGGTGTCATATGGGTTGGGAGGGCAGGGCTCTCCATCCTTATATCTCAACATGATATTTATTATGTCATTTATTCATCTGTTGGCCACATATTTATTCTCGACTCTCTGTTCCATATGTAATTTTAAATTAAATTCAGTATTTTGATAAATATACCTTTCTGTAATTATAGTGGGAGGAATATAATGATTTTTATGGCATCCAATTCAAAACTAAATGACGCTACAGGATAACACAGTACACACATCAACAAGGACACTTACATTTATATTACATTAAAGTAAAACATTTGTTCACCCCCAGCCACAGTGTGTGGTCAAACATGGGAAATTCACTTATCACTGCAGCCCATGGAATTTAAAAAGATGCAATAATGAAAGAAAAAAATTATAGTATGTCCAGCATACATAAAAAATCCCAGTGATTAAAATGCCATGCCATTGGGGCATAGATGAACACGCCTAAGGATTACACATCAATTCAGGCAAAAAGTTCCTTCAATACAGAATCAATTAAAATGTTTTATTAAATTATTAAATTGTGTGTGTGTGTGTGTGTGTGTGTGTGTGTGTGTGTGTGTGTGTGTGTGTGTGTGTGTGTGTGTGTGTGTGTGTGTGTGTGTGTGTGTGTGTGTGTGTTTTCAGATGGCCGTGGACAGGGGTAAGACCGTAGTGCTGGCAGCATTGGGCCGGCCCTTCAGTCTGGGGATGCTCTACGACTGTCGCAACGACTCACTGATCCCCGGTAAATAAATACAAGTGCAGAGTCTAACCAGTGCCGCCGCTCCCATAACGCGCACTACGCGCTGCGCGTAGGGCCTCAAGTCCTGAGGGGGCCCCCAATAAAGGAGTTATGCTTAGGGCCCCAAAATAGCTAGCAGCGGCACTGAGTCTAACGGACAAGACACAAGATCTCTTATTGTCGTTATTTGAACTTATAACTGATTTGTGTTTTGGCTGAAATCAATTGATCCGGCCAAATGTCATTATGGATAACATTATTAGGCGAGTGCTGCAAGCAGCGCTCCACTATTGTTGTTCTTAAAGGTGCCATGACATGTGCTTATTTTATGGATGCTTTAATATAGGTATTAGTGGGCCACTAACACAGTATTCAAAGACGTTCCCGAAATTCTGCCGTGGTGCAGAGTTACAGCCACTCCGAGCCAGTATATCACATTGAGTTTCCCCCAAATGCGCTGTTTGCTCTCTGTAGCTATAATGCAAATGAGGAGGGGCGAGGCGGGTCAAGGAGGAGGGTGGGGGTGTGGCCCTGAGCAACTTACAGCCACGGTACCATGCGCTCTGTTTACAGTGGATGTATCGCAATGGCGAGGCGCACACAGCCTTTAGCCGTGTTCTGTAAATATTGTAGAACACACGGGAGTCCTGGAGCTCTATATCTAAATAATATCATATAATACATAGATATCTATATCATATTATACATATTATCGTGGCCAAAAGCTGTGTGCGCCTCCAGACGATATTATGAATCACAAACGACTTTGTCGGGTTCTCCCACGTCTCTGGTTCTTCCACTTTCATATCCATCTGAAGCAGACTGAACCGCGCGCTGCCTGCTGCCGGCTGCCCGCTGCCCGCTGCCTGCTGCCGGCTGCCCGCTGCCCGCTGCTGGGCGGTGGTGCCTCGCGGCAACCGGCGGCATGTCGCAGTTCATGTACTTCAGGGAGTCAAAGCCAAAGTTCCTTTCCCCCAATTCCTTCTCAACCATGGCTGACATAACCCCCACTACAGTCTCGTTGTGGAAATACATGAGACGTCAAAGAACCGTAAAGAAACCCTTGCGTTACAGTGTGTGTATTCACACACACACACACACACACACACACACACACACACACACACACACACACACATTTGGCGCTCGCATGGTCGTGTCTCATTGGCGGGCCAAATGAAACCACATTCCAAATCAGCTCGCTTGAGCCTCCGTTTTTTCAAAGGCGAGCAGTCTAGTAATCGTTTTACACCGAACGCAAGTTTTAGCCACTGGGGGCAGGCTAGGGGAACTCATATTTATGTTAGAAAACCTCATAAAGTGAGATTTTCATGCAATGGCACCTTTAAGGCCCTGACACACTAACCAGATTATCGGTCGCACAGGATGCTGACAAAGATAATATGGCCCAAATTTCAGTTTAATTAGGTCCACAAGACAATCAGAACTCACAATTATCCATTAACTCTATATTATAACCGCTGTCAAGGTAAACAAAAGGACTTTTTGCCTTTGGTATCACTCCGCACGTAGTCCGGTAACTTGTCAATGTAATAAGCGGGATATGTATGAACCCAAGCGCTGTCGGTTGCTAAGCGACGACGTCAACGTCTTGGGCGGACTATTTCTCTGCTGATCAACACTATGAATAATGTAACAAATACATTGAAAATAAATTGTTTCGTTTTGGGAAGTAGCCGTGTAATAAGCGGGATAATGTATAGAACTTTGCCAGTCGTTATCGAAAAATAAGTCCCTTCATGGCGAAGCAAGACACCTCCGCTGCGCGTCGGTGTCCTGGTCGCCCTGTCTGGGCTTATTTTCTCGATAATGACCGGCGTTCTATACATTATCCCTTACATAATACATTGTATATCATAGTATATCATGTTTATTATTATAGTATGGTTTGTTTTGTCCTTACAGATTAGTAACAATTTATTAGAGATCCTAGGATATCAATATAATTGTTCAAATAAATTGTAAACAATAAAAAGGTCAGAGACAACTTTCACACTATTCTCATGCTAATGTTACGGGTCCCAGTATTGGGTGCCACGGCAACAATAAAGAAATCTGTAATATGCAGAAAATGGTAAGCAATGAAGACACGACTGCTCAGTTCGTCATCCAAGTTGCGTCTATTCAAATTCACAAATAAAATTCTCTGAGTGTCTCTTGTTCAGTCTTCAACTGTTTAAGTGCATCACATACTAACCACATCGTACATCCTATTCTAATTCACATTCATGTCATATCTCATGTACATTCAATATTCTCCATTAGTCCACTTCTTCCTCTACTTGAGCAACATACTCATTTACATTCACCTGTTTCAGTGAGTTAAGGGATCAATAATAATATAGTGCAATTAACAGCTTAATCCACTGTACCTGAATGCAACATGTAGTTGGCAATTATTCTAGATTCACTTAAATAAAACAAAAGTATTACTCAGAGAAAGCTAAATTTTTTCAATACAAAGTAAACCAAGTTGTTAGATCGACATGCCACTATGCCGACGGTTCAATGTTACGAAAACGGAACCCATTGTTCCGAAGGGCCGTATGTCCGATAAGTCAAACAAGAGGCGTATTTGGCCGACGGTTCAATATGCCGAATAGGCCTACATATAAAGTGTTTTCTCTCTCTCTCTCTCTCTCTCTCTCTCTCTCTCTCTCTCTCTCTCTCTCTCTCTCTCTCTCTCTCTCTCTCTCTCTCTCTCTCTCTCTCTCTCTCTCTCTCTCTCTCTCTCTCTCTCTCTCTCTCTCTCTCTCTCTCTCTCTCTCTCTCTCTCTCTCTCTCTCTCTCTCTCTCTCAGCAACAAAATACAACCTAGGCCTAGATATCACGTTCACGTTGAATATTGGAGAGCAAAAGAGAGTGCGAGCGAGGTATAAAACTCCGTCGGCCGTCGGACAAACGGCCCTTCGGACCAATTGGTTCCGTTTCGTAACATTGAACCGTCGGCATAGTGGCATGTCAATCTAATGGGAAATATTTCGGACCATTGAGACGTCGGAACAATGAGGTGTCGGAATTACGGGCAGGCCCCGTTGTGACTCTGGATGTAAAAGTTACATTTTTATCTTAACAGTATGCGTTAATATAAACATTCTTTCAAACTTGTAAATCTGTAGCCATGAACCTGTAACATTTACTCAAATTCCTGTTTAAGCTGTAGTGTACAAACACTGTGCAAAGTACACACGATGAACCTTAAATTGCGCGGCATGCACGCAAGGCAATACACAAGACGAAAAATAAACCCATAATCGGCGGTACCTGCCATTACGCGCCTTCCGGTATTCACCCCTGCCATTGTACTCAACGGCGGTATTTTAAAGTCTCTTAAGTTCGCTAAAAACACAACAAAACATGACCCGATCCAATGAGGACTACATCATCTGCAAAAAGCAGTGACGAGATCCTCAGACCACCGAACTGCAACTGCAACTGCTAATATAAAAAAAATAAAAAAATAAAAAAAATAAACTGTTTTGAGAGTACCACACTAAGAAATGTATGCACTCACAGTATTTTAAGACACTTTCGATAAAATGTTTACCAAATGGCATATGTTTATAATATAATATTATTTAAATGAATGAGTCTCATTATAATCCATAGTATGAAGGGGGATGAACCCATACATACAGAAACATTTATTATAATAACCAGATAAAATACCAACTCTTTCCAGATTCAATACATGGGATTTGGTCAGACTCTAGAGTGTAAAGTATTGGTGTAAGTTCAAGCAGTGATGTGTTCAGAATATAGACCAGCCTATATTATCCCACAGCATGACCATTCCACCTACATTTGTTTTTATGGAACCTTTTATTTTCGCCAGATATAAACACATTGACATTTAACTTTCTTTTCTTTTTTTTTCTTTTTTTTGAGGTTGACCTTACAGCTTTCATTGGAAAATCATTTACTTTCTGTAGGAAACCATACGCCGATATATAAAGGAAATGTATACGTTGTTTATGTATTTCTCTGAGCAAGGATTCTGATATGTTTTCTCTTGTTCTTCTCCAGCTCTGAAACTTTGGGACCGGGAAGCCTTAGAGAAAGAAGCAGATGAAAGACCCCAACCCAACAGTGAATTTGACATACTTGCATCCGACTCCATCGAAGACAAATCTTCTGCATTGAATGTTGAAGCTTCACTGCAAGCCAGTTTTCTGTGTGGAATGGTTGATTTAGAAGGCTCTGCTAAATTTCTCTCAGATTCTAAGCATTCCATAAATCAGGCTAGAGTGGTACTTAATTACAAAACCACCACCAAATTCAAAGAGCTGTCAATGAATCACATTGGCAGAGGTAATGTGAAACATCCATATGTGTTTGAGTCAGGACAAGCAACACACGTAGTGACAGGAATCCTTTATGGGGCACAAGCCTTCTTTGTGTTCGACCGTGAGTTGTCACAAAAGGAAGATCGGCAAGACATTGAGGGCAATCTAAAGGTGCTGATCCAGAAGATACCCAGCTTGAAGATAGATGGCAAAGGTTCTCTAAACATGGCAGGCAAGGACAAGGTTAATGTTGACAAGTTTAACTGCAAGTTCTATGGGGACTTTAACCTTAAGAAACCACCTGTGTCTTTTCAGGACGCAATAGAAGTCTATCAAAGCCTACCTAAGCTGTTGGGAACCAACGGAGAGAACGCAGTGCCTCTGAAGGTCTGGTTAATGCCACTGACGGCTTTAGATTCTGCTGCTGCTCAACTGGTTAGGCAGATAAGTGATAGTTTAGTCAGGGATGCTCAGAATGTCCTGGAGGATCTCAACGAGCTGGAAAGGAGATGCAAGGATGCAGAAAGTTGCACAACAACCAAGCAATTCCCACAGATTAGCAAGAAGGTGAAAGCTTTCAAGGAACTTATTTTTCGGCAGAAAGTTCAATTCCAGAATATTATGGCAAAGAAACTCCCATTGATCCGAGGAGGAGGAGAGGAGGAAAGTGTTCTCGCAGAGATCCTGAAAAAAATACATTCCTCTCCCTTCAAAAGTGGTGAAATGAATGAGTGGATGGATTGTAAAGAGAAAGAAATCAAAATCATCAGCTCTCTGATTAACAAAATGCCCAACATGATGATTGTTGCGTCCAGTCACAACACTCTGCAGAGTGAGATCCACAGTGGAGATGTCAGACATACAGTGTGCTTTGTCTTTACCTCCCTGGAAGGCCCAGAGCCGTACCTTTCAGCTCTGTCAAAGTACTTGGATGAAACCAAACAAGACGACGTGCCATGTGCTTATGATATGGAAAAGGAACAATGGTTCTCCGCAAATGTCACGTATGAGAAAATGCAGCTCTTCAAAGATTTTGCAGAGGCCAACAAAGAGAAAAAAAACATTAGGTTTCTAGCAGGTGCAATAAGCGATGATGAGAAGAAAGGCGCAACTCTCCACCTCTACAAGGATGGGTCCTTAGCCAACTACAACTTTGAACCACCTTCGAAGCCAGAGATGACCACAGGTGATATAACCCATAACAGTGTAACACTGAATATTTCCCCTCCTCAATTTGGGTTGACAACTGTCACCCACTACACTGTTGAGTTCTGTGTCCATGGAGATGATGTTTGGGATCAACAAATGGAGAGCAAGGCTGGGGATGTCATAGTGTCCGGCTTGAAGATTAATGAAGGGTATCAGTTCAGATGTAGAGCCTGGTGCGCAGTCGGCCTCGGTCCGGCCTGTGAAGGTAGCCCTTTAATTAAAACCTTACCATCCAGTCCTCCAGAAAAACTACAAGTGGAATGTTATTCTACAGAGTTATCAGTCAGCTGGGAGAAACCATCTGAGCTTGGAAGTGGAGCGGGGATCAAGCAATACATCTTAGAATATGCTGAAACATCTCCAGAAGTGAACCCTGAAGAGTGTATATGGAGCAAACCAATATTCACAGCCAACGACTCCCAACTAGTCAAAGTCATTCCAGGGCTGCAGCCTTCAACGCGATACACTGTCAGAGTCAGATGTGACTGTGGACTTTCTGGCCTTGGCAAAGAGGAATCAGTAGTTGTGTGCACAAAAAAGCTATCTGATAAACTGGCTACATCAATCAAAGCATCGAGCAAAGTAATAGAACCTGGTTCTCCTTCAGTTTTCAAGTTACCCCTGGAGAAAAACAATAGTAGGATAGATGGATGCAAGAGCTACACATTTGGCAATGACAGCGTTAAGACAAATCGCACTGTCATGTTTCTGGGGGCAACAGGTTCAGGGAAGTCAACTCTGATCAATGGAATGATCAACTACATCCTGGGCATAGATTGGAAAGACTCTTTCCGCTTCAAACTAATCAATGAGGATCAGTCAAAGTCACAAGCTGAAAGTCAGACTACCCACGTAACCACCTACAAAATCAACCACCAAGAAGGCTTCAAAGTTCCTTATTCTCTAACCCTTGTTGACACTCCTGGTTTCGGGGACACAAGGGGAATAGAGAGTGACAAGGCGATCACAGAGCAGATCAGGAGTCTCTTCACCTCGGCAAAGGGAGTCTTTGAGATAGATGCAATTTGTTTTGTTACCCAGGCCTCTCAAGTAAGACTAACGGCGTCACAGAAGTATGTGTTCGATTCAGTGCTGTCCATCTTTGGTAAAGACGTGGCGGAAAACATTTGCATTCTGGTCACGTTTGCAGACGGTCAGCAGCCTCCTGTTCTTGAGGCGATCAATGCAGCCAAAATTCCATGTCCCAAAACCAACAAAGACCTTCCGGTGCACCACAAATTCAACAACTCTGCACTGTTTGCTGAAAATAAATCTTTCAGTGACAGAGCTGATCAAGACTCCAAATCATCAAAATATCCAGAAGAAAAAAAGATAAATGTTAACAACTTTGATGCAATGTTTTGGGCAATGGGGGCCAGCAGCATGGAAACATTCTTCACTGCCTTGGGACAAATGACCACCAAGAGCCTGCAGTTAACCAAAGAGGTTCTCGAAGAGCGAAAGCAGTTGGAGGTGTCTGTGGAAGGAATCCAGCCCCAGGTACGGGCGGGGTTGCTGAAACTGGAACAGATCCGATCAACCCAACAACAGATCGAAAAGCACACCGCCGACATCAGTTGCAATGAAAACTTTCAAATTGAAGTTGAAATCATAAAGTGTGTTAAAACAAACCTTACCAAAGAGGGACAGTTCATCACTAACTGTCAGCAGTGTCACATCACCTGCCATTACCCCTGTATCATAGCAGATGATCGGCAAAAAATGCGCTGTGGTGCCATGAAGGATGGGAAATGCACAGTTTGCCCTGGAAAATGTGACTGGAACGTACATTTTAACCAGAAATACAAGTTTGACTACGTCAAGGAGAAGCAGGTGACGACGGTACAAGAGCTGAAAGAGAAGTATGAAAAAGCCTCTGAGGCGAAGATCACAGTCCAGCAACTGATTGAAATCCAGAAGGAGGAGGTTGCCCATCTGCAGGATGAGATAATATTACTGATGGACACGTCGTCTGCCTGTTTAGCTCGGCTGAAGGAGATAGCTCTGCGGCCTGACCCGCTGAGCACGCCAGAGTACATCGACCTGCTCATTGAGGGAGAGAAGTCAGAGGGCAAAGAGGGTTACCTGGCACGGATTCAGTCTCTGGAAAAAATGAAAGGAAATGCCCAAATCATAGCCAAGGTTTCAAAAGGAGAGCAACTAACCAGACCAGAGGAAGAATACGTGGAGGGAAAAAAGCAAAGAGAAAAAAAGGGATTACGCACCAGGTGTGTTGAAGGACTTGGTAACTGGTGGAAGAGTGTAGTAAATTGAGAGATCCTTAATCTAGACTTCCCCTCCCCGGGTCACATTGAACAGCTCTGATGCGGGGTTACGCAACGTTCCCAGGCCAGTTTTGAGTCCAGGGTCCTCCTCGAGGTCTCCTCCCGACTGGACATGCCTGGAACCCCTCCCTAGGGAGGCGCGCAGTGGGCATCCTCACCAGATGACCGAACTGTTATAGGGTTAGGGCTAGCTTTAAAAAATAAAAATAACAAATTATTTTCAATGGGGATGGGCAACACAGTTTTTCTTGGATTAGAAACCAAAACATTTTATTTGAAAGCGATGGCATTTGTTTTAAATAGGCATGTGTGATACTTTGTTTGAATATGACAGCTTTTAAAAATCACAGGTCTTCTGTTTTTATAGTTTATAGTCATATCCTTCTCAGGTTTTTGTTCGCTTCACCTCCTTGTTTCTGCTGTAACTCATTAAGTTCAGGTTTGAGGTATACGTTTTGCCATAACTTTGTACTGATTTTTGACGCAGGTAACCTTTTACCTATATATTTTTAACAATTCCAAAAAATGTATACAAATAAAATTTCAATAATTTTATGAGGGTGGATTCTCAAAACTTTACCATCATCAGTATTGGAAGTATTGGTTTCGATCCACCCATCCTTAATTTCCACAGTAGGTGTTCACAGCAATTAGTCACTTATTGACATCCTTCTTCTGCTACATCAACTCATTTTATGCTTGTTCTTTGATATAATAACACAGATGCTGTTGATGAAAACATTGTAATGAAATTGTGACCAATATTTTCTTGGGTGTAAATGTGATTATGAATATGTTAGAGGAAATCATAACAGAGGTTGGAAAAATAATATTTACAAAAGTATAATCATCTCCTGTATGCATGCTATATGTCATCTTACTCTTTAAAGAAAAACGAAATTTAAACGAAATTAAAGATTGATCCGCGTCTGTATTTACTTAAGCCTATTTTAGTTTTTTTTGATTAATTCAATTTGGTTGTGTTGTGATATATTGAAAGATAAGTCTCCTAAACTGGATCGGTAAAGCGTTGAACTCCTGAAATCTTTACCGATCCAGGAGACCACTAGTAAGTTTAAACTTGTTCATGAAATCACCAGCAGGGGGTGATAAACTGTTTATTTTGCTAAATTAATTATGTTGCCACCGACGTACTCTACAATCTGCCTTCACCTCAGCAGCAGGGGGCGCCGTTTCCCATTTTAATTGAAAACACCAGAGATGTATTGTTATTGATATGAAGACAGACAGACTTTTCTGAACGAGGTTCTTGCTCTGTGGCCGATGGACCGACTGCCGTGTCCTGAACAGGTGGAGATCTGTGAGCCAATCGCAGCCCTCCTTCCAGGGACGTCGTTAGGCCAATCTTGGGTGGGGCTAAGCCCCCCCCCAAGATATTCAAAAGCCCCCCCTACAATTATCTATTTTTTTTGTCAAGGAAATCTTAACATGCTTGCACTTAACATAATAAGCCAGAATATGAGTTAAAATAAATATTAATACAATTAGATGTTGTCTTTAATTTGGATTGAAATTGTTTCCCAGAGCGCATTGATGGATACATTTTCTAACCTATTTTCCTTGAACTCACCCCAATATGTAGACTTAAATCAAATTTGACATTGCGTCTGCAGTCTTATATGAGACATGAATTTCAAAATTAAAATGGCTCAGTTTATGACACATGGAATAAGGCTTTCTTCCACAACTTCAGAGTCTTCAAATAAATGTTGGCAAAGAAAACTTGACACACATATGATATGCGGTAACTGTGGTTCTATTTAATTATATACGCAATACATTATAAACATTGTTTCTTTTCAGTATTGTATGCATGCATTACCGTTATCGACTTGTATTCCTAATACGCATGTGTCCCCCCGTTAATATGCATTGCCATGGACTGTGTTATGCGTTACGTGTTTAGTTTGCATGTGTTTAAACTAGTGCTGTCAAGCGATTAAAATATTTTTTTCTATTCTAAATATCCCATGATTTCGTGCTGCCAGCCTTTTAGTGCGATCAGAGAGTGTTGAGAAGGACAGTAATAAAATATATATGGTAAGAGGGATATAAGAAGAGAGAGCCGCAGTGAATTCAACCCGTCCACTTGACATCGGGTAGGTGCATGACAGTGGTAGGCCTACCGTAAAACTTCAATAGCCCAGGCTTTTATTTGTTTCAATCACTGAACTTTAGAACAAAACTCTTGCTCAGCAAAGATGGGAAATACTATGACATTTATTATTTAAACCAGTATGAATATTCCTACCGTATGTAGGCCTATACACATTACCAGGCTATCGAATAACGCACGCACACACACACACACACACACACACACACACACACACACACACACACACACACACACACACACACACACACACACACACACACACACACACACACACACACACACACGGCTGGGTATCACGGCCAAGTTCCTGAATCGATTCGATTTTGATTCTGAAGGCTTTAAATTGATTAATCACGATTCGATTCGATTCAATCCGAATCTGTTCCATCTGCTCCTAGATTGAATGATAATTTTCTTAAGTTGTAAGGAAATATTCTTTATAGGCTATCATCATTAATTCAGCACTAAAATCATTAATTGTGACTAAAATCTTGTAGTTGTGACTGTTAATTAACATCCTTAGCAAGATTTTACATTCTATTCAACGTGATGGCCTGCCTAATTCATTATATTAATGAAATTATCTCCATGCAACACACTGCAAAATACATGTTTTTATTTTGTAGGCTACATTAATGACAATCCAGGCAACTATAAACAAAACTGCCTCCATCTTCCTAAAATATATAAATATAACCATTGTAAAGATTATACCATTTAAGATAAAATATTCAAGCATTATAAAACTCCTTAAATTAATATTTTTTCAACATATTTACAAAAAAAAAAAAAAAAAAATCGATCTCATGCCCTGTGAATCGATAGCGTGAAATTTAAACGAAATCGATCCAAAATCGATTAAATCGATTTTTTTACCCAGGCCTACACACACGCGGTGGCGGAGTGGTAATCGGGAGAGTTGGGAGAATTCCCGGTGGGCCGTTAACGTTTCGGGGCTGTCGGGCTGATTACTGCGGGATAACATATTGTGCTTATCAAAGTTACTCGCAGCGCCATCCGGCAGCATGAGCTGTGCACCCGCAGTTTGAGATCCATCACAGTCTTGCTGTCGGGTAGAATGTAGATGGGCATTACCAATTGTGCTAGGGCACATTGAATTGTTTATTTGATCCACAATCAGCTCTCTCATAGACAGATGAGTGCTGTTCTTCCTG
This sequence comes from Gadus macrocephalus, assembly GCF_031168955.1. Classification (NCBI taxonomy): domain Eukaryota; kingdom Metazoa; phylum Chordata; class Actinopteri; order Gadiformes; family Gadidae; genus Gadus; species Gadus macrocephalus. The sequence continues at coordinate 2,927,553 of NC_082389.1, forward strand.
AGGTCAAAAATTCCAAATTGCATATCCTATTTTACATAAAATCATGCATTCACACAGCATACAACAAGAACAAAAACATTCAACAAAAAGAGGAAATTAAAATCATTACTTGATTTAAGTTTGTTAAGATTGAGAAAGAGAAAAACATTATTTAACCCCTTGTATCACCAAATACAATTTCAATTTGATTTTAAAGGCCATTTTACTTGTTTCATTTACCAAAAAACGCAGAAGAGAATTCTAAGCTACCATTGCTCTGTAGTGTGGTGTTTTCTGTCCGGCCCCTGTTTTAAAGACAGGCAGTAGAAATCTCCTCTCAGATGACTGGTGTGTAGAGTAATTGTGCATATCATAACAAAAGCTATTAAACAGGCTTACAGGACTCTTTGCTGTTATTATATTTCTTAAAAAGCTGAATAGAGAGTAGTGTAACCTAAGTTTAACTGGTAGCCAGTTTAACTTATTCAGCATTTTACATACTCTAGTTCTGTATGAGCAGTTGAGCACTATACAAGCAGCTTTGTGTTGAGCTACCTGTAGCTTATTACGATTGTTTTCTGATGTGTTGGACCATATGACTGTACAGTAATCAAGCTGAGATAGGACTAAAGCTTGCATTAATTGTTTAATTAGGCATCCTGGTAAATATGTCCAGGATGTCCAGGAAATCTCAGGCATATGTCCCTGAGATTTTTATGGGGAGAACCCCCCTGAGGATTTGTCCTCCACAAAACCACCATATGTCACTACAGGCATGGGTCATATTGGACAGCAAATCTATTTCCCTACTGGTATTACATGCCCAAGGGGGAAAGGACCCTACCTTCCTCCCTGTTCCCCTCCCTGTGATACAGTGATAGTCTGGGGTTAGATTAACCTTGAACCTGGGGGGTATGGCCTTAATCGGGGTCTGGGGGTACATGATATGTAGTCAGGCTTTTACAGTAATCGAGCACCCTAGGATGTGGCCATCTACGAACAGCTCCAATAGCCATGCAAACCCTTGTTGTGAATTATGAGGGGTAATCCTAGCGGGGGCTGTGGTAATTCATCCATTTTAGCCACATATTCTGACTAAACTCACCCGTCTCTACCTCCCAATGTTCCTCGTAAGCCACCTCGTCTGAGTACGATACCTGGGGTAGTTGGTAGGCTCCGGGTGTGTCTGCATCTGGCTCTGGAACTTTGTGTTTCTCTTATTGGAATACAAACTCATGTATAGCAGTTAGTTGTTCGAACATCTTAAGTCTATTTCTGATTACTCTAATGGAAGTCCCTCATGTAGGTGAAGGCATGAATCGAACCGTAAGCATTTCATGCAAGGTTAGCTGAGTCATTCTGTTATCGTGCATGTGATAACTCATTAGTGCTATAGATAGTGCATCTACCCGATTCTTAGTGCTTGCACAGATTGTTGATTTTTGATTTGAGTATCCCATTCAATATTCTGAGCTAATTTCAACCTTGGCATGACTTTTCTAGTCAAAATTTTGGATTACAGTATCCACCTTGATTTAATTTCATTACTTCCCTCCTTGCGCAAGGCATTGGGAGTGTGCATTAAGTGATAGGCAAACCTAACAACGCTGTTGGTGCAACGAACTAGAGCTGGGTTTCGATTCAAATGTCAAGAATCGATTCACGTTACCTTTGTCGAAGATAGAGCTCAGTGCAACTGTAGCTTCCAAATCACCTCTCGCCATGGCGGTGGTGGGAATTTGTGACAACTGAGCTTGGCGGGCGGCGAAGTGAACGCGGCAACCGGAAATATTTATATTTTTTCATGAAATAGGCTATGCTTTTGTGAAATTTTATAGGCTATATAGAGAACGAAAAAAAAACATTAACCGGTTTTGGGGATTTCAGAGTAACGTTTCTGTTCCGGAACAGTTGAAGACCATTGGTTTTCGTTTCCGTTTCCGTTCCTCGTAAAATTCCGTTCGTTTTCGTTTTTTGTCTTCGTTCCTTGAACCGGTTCGGAGCCCTGATTTAAATCAAAGCTGAATTTTTTTATTTATAAACAGAAGAACTTTAAAGATGTCCATTTAAGGAAACCTCTGTGTTATTGGCAAACCTGAAAACTAAAATAAAGCATTGATAAGAAGGTAGTAAAAGTCACACAGCCATGTAAATATTTATGGTTTATTGTCAGAGCCATATTGTAGGCCTACATACACAACAGAGCCAATACAGATACAAAAGCATCAAGAATCCAGTATTTCTGTTGATGATGGATTCACTGTAATCGTAAGGAAAAATACAACATGATTATCTATAAAATATCACCTCGTGGTCCAAAATCAAACTGAAGGCAAAGGGCAGCGGTATAAAATGTACAGCTAGTGGATACACCATCAATCACAAACCAGACATTGCACATTACAACTCGACAGAAGATGGCGTTACTTAAAGTGTACACAATATACAATAAGGCACAGACGGCAAAGAGCTTTGGATGGACCGACCGCCCGCGGTGCTCCTGGGAAATGTAGTTCTGCTCCTGAAGAAATGTAGTTCAGACATGAATAAACCTGCGACCAATCAGAAACAAACCACGAGTCCGAAAAACGTTTTGTAGCAGAGAGTACACTATAGAATAAAGAGTACGGTTTAGATCAGACCGACTGGTTTTCCTTAAGCCGATACAGAAGAGTATGGATGATTCGTATCCCTTCTGTGATACAAACTCTCTCCATGAACTGATTAGGATTCACAAAATGCCGTCCAGACGCCAGTGTGTGTGTAGGACTCGACGTAGGTCCTTGTGAACGCATTAAGGAACGTCGGTAGGACAGGAGAGACGGCAGCGTCTCGAGAACAACGAGAGGGATACCTGGATGGACAGCGAGCTCGGTCCTGACTGAGAGTCCTCGAGGCCGGCACGGCAGGGTCCGGTGAGATCCCAGCATGGGTTGAAATGTTCAAGGCGGCTGCATAAGGATGTACATTTACAAACAGACCTGGATATAGCTCGACACGAGGCCCACACTCAAATCCTGTAAGTACTTTCTTTTTTTCTTTTTACAAATTCTCTGCTTGTTTTTTTACATTCCGACAGTCAAAAGACCCACCCACACACAAAAAGAAACTCAGACAGACACACACACACACACACACACACACACACACACACACACACACACACACACACACACACAGTATAGTAACAGCCCGTGAAGTGTGACAGCACCTAGCATATGGAAAACAAAATGAGCAGTTTAACTTGAAACAAAAAGATTTCCCCACAGAATCAAAGTCCACCAACAACCAACTCCACCAACAATACCAAGTCAAGTTCGCTCCTTTCCTGACACAATATTTTCCTTCAAGGTGAGGATAAGGGTGAAGTTCAGGCTAACCGTAACCCCTACCCTTAACGACCACTGTGATTCTTTGAAAATAACGAATTTCTGTAAATCCGGGTCAGGGTTAGATAGTCTAACCTTAGTGTCAGAGTCTAGGGTCAGAGTCTAACCTCAGGGTCAGAGCCTAACCTCAGGGTCAGAGTCTAACCTCAGGGTCAGAGTCTAACCTCAGGGTCAGAGCCTAACCTCAGGGTCAGAGTCTAGGGTCAGAGTCTAACCTCAGGGTCAGAGCCTAACCCTGACCCCAACTGTGGTTAACAACGACCTATGTACACGAGTTTGGTTCCTGGTGGGGATGTGGTGGGTTTTTGTCTCCATGACGCCAGGCTCCTCCCCCTCTTCGGGTCCTGGCCCGTCAAGACGCCGGGCGCTGTACCCACACAGCGCCCGGGTCAGAGGTCAAAGTTCAGAGGTCCTGGGGGTCACCAGGGGGTCACCAGGCGCTGCTCTGGCTGCCGTGACTGCTGAGCGACTGGGGGTTGCTGTGGCGTTTCATCACCATCATGCTGATGTAGGCCTTCATCAGCTTAGCGATGTCCATCACCTGGAGGGGGAGCAGAGCATGGTCAGAGGAGATTAGGTTGGATTAGAGCAGGTTAGGGTTAATCTGGAAGCTAGGGAGTAGGGTCAGGGTTAAGGATTCTTTAATCTATGAACTAGGGACTAGGGTCAGGGCGGAGGATTAGGGTTCATCTAGGAGCTAGGGAGTAGGGTCAGGGCGGTGGATTAGGGTTCATCTAGGAGCTAGGGACTAGGGTCAGGGCGGAGGATTAGGGGTAATCTAGGAGCTAGGGAGTAGGGTCAGGGCGGTGGATTAGGGGTAATCTAGGAGCTAGGGAGTAGGGTTAGGGTGTTGGATTAGGGGTAATCTAGGAGCTAGGGAGTAGGGTTAGGGTGTTGGATTAGGGTTAATCTAGGAGCTAGGGACTAGGGTCAGGGCGGTGGATTAGGGGTAATCTAGGAGCTAGGGACTAGGGTCAGGGCCGGTGTGTTTGATCAGAACAGGTTAAGGGTCAATCTAGCTGGTAAGGGCATTCTTTTAGGGTTCTTCAGCAGTAAGGGGTGAGGCTAGGGTGGGTCTGAGATAGTTGACGGTTAGTTAAGGGTTGTTCTAGAGGTAACCCGGTGTAACTACCCCTGTTGCCACCCTCCTCGACAAGGAGTTTAACGTCAGCGCCGGAAGCGAAGGCTTAAATCCCAAAGTTAAGACGACGGAAACAGAGTCTCCAGGGGCCTGGGTACGTACCAGAGGGGTCTCGAAGAGCAGCTCACGGCCCTCCACGGCGATCTTGTAGGCGTTGGGCAGCGGGGCCCCGAAGGAGAGGATCTGCTCGTAGGGGAACACCTCCAGGGGCCAGGGCTCCCCGCGCTTGTAGAGCGACACGGCCTGCCGGCTGACGCCCAGCCACAGCTCGCTGGGGAACGCCTCGTCAGTGCTCTGCAAGGGCACGGACAGGGGGTGAGGTGCATGCTGGGAGACGGAGGCCTCAGAGGCATGCTGGGAGATGGAGGCCTGTATGACGCACTTTTAATGTACTGTGAAGTACTGGCACCGGGCCACTTTATAGTGTATGCTGTTTGCCCGGTTTATTCCGTTTCTCCTTACTTTAGCATCTATTTCTGTGTTCCTTAACACTGCTTTGTATTTTTATTAGGGATCGGCCGATACCGATTTTTTAGGGCCGATACGATACCGATATTTTTTCATCAGCCTTAGCCGATACGCCGATACGCCGATACCGATGTTCTTGAGCCGATATAAAGTATATATCTTTTTTTTTAAAAGGAACATTGATTGAACTTCAATGTAAAAAACAATATTTAACAAATAGTAAAAACAGGTGAGGTAGAACAAGTAAGAACAAGTAGATGAACAATATTTAACAAATATTAAAAACAGGTGAGGTAGAACAAACAAAAAAAAACTGGCGAAAAAAATATCGGCGAAAATTAGCCGCGTATCGGCCGATACCGATACAAGTAAAAAACCGCGAATATCGGCCGACCGATATATCGGTCGATCCCTAATTTGTATTGTCTTGTATTATATCCAGTGTCTTCCCATGCTGCTTTGTTGTAACACAGGAAATTCCCCTTTGGGGGATTAATACAAGTTTTGATCCATCTATCTATCCATGAAGACGGTGACACCGTGAATACGGCGGCGTCCCTCACCTCGACGTTGAAGAGCGTGGAGCCGTAGCCCGCCCACTCCTTCACCAGCGCCATGTACTTCCCCATGGCCTGCTCCTGGTTCATCCCCACCAGCCGCCGCCACTTGTCCAGCACGCTGGCGTGCACCGCCGCCGTCTCCTCGCGCAGCCACGCCTCCAGCGAGTTCTCCTCCTCCAGCAGCTTCTGCCGGCTCAGCGAGCCGCTCCGGAAGCTCCTCCTCAGCGTTCCCTCCAGGAAGCTGGAGCGCTTCCTCTCGCCGCTCCCGGAGGAGGAGCGCTCCGACGCCGAGCCGGCGCCCGGGGCGAAGGTCTTGGCCGAGTTCTGCACGCGGGCGCGGAGCCGCGCCACGGGGAACACCTGGGCCATGTCGGGGAGGGGGGCCGGGGAGCCGTGGTCCCCCAGGAGGTACTGCAGCCGCAGGGCCGCCAGGAACTGGAGCGTCTCCTCAGGGGCCGGGTAGCGGCCGCGGATCACAGCCTCATGGGCCTGGAGGGGGAGAGGGGGGGGGGGAGGAACAGGAGGAGAGAGGGGGGGAGGGGGAGGAGGACCAGGAGGAGGAGCAGGAGAGAGGGAGGAGGGGGAGGAGCAGGAGAGAGGGAGGAGGAGGAGGGGGGGGGAGGAGGACCAGGAGGAGAGGGGGGAGGAGGTGGGAGAGGGGGAGAGGGGGGGAGGAGCAGGGGGAGGGGGAGCAGGAGGAGAGGGGGGGGGAGGGGGAGGAGGAACATGATGAGAGGGGGGAGAGGGGGAGGAGCAGGAGGAGATGGGGGGGGGGGGGCGGGGGGAGGAACAGGAGGAGAGGGGGGAGGGGCAGGAGGAGAGTGGGGAGGAGGAGATGGGGGGGGGGATGGATGGATGATAAATGATGAATAGAAGGACACAGATGGAGAGATGGATGAGAGATTAATGAATGCATAGGTGGACAGAGATGGACATAGAGATGGATGATAGATAATGGATAGAGGACAGAGATGGAAAAAGGAAGCAGATGTCAGTTAGGGTTCCATGTATTGGGGGGGGGGGGGTGTGGACAGAAACTTATATTGATTACGAGCAAGAAAACTGATTTAGATTCTTACTGTTTCAGTCTTAATTTTTGGGCGTTTATTGTTATTGTAATATCTAACGGTACAAAAAAACACCAGTGGTGGGTAGTAAGGCGTTACATGTGACGCAAATGAGTAAAAAAGTACTTTTTTCGTGTAGAGTACTTTTCACGTTCCTTTTTTTAAGTCATTTAACTCTTACTCTAGTAAATATTTGATTTAGAATTCTACACTTTACTCAATTACATTTTCCATGAAATGCCTCAGCCTTCATTAATATGAGTATTTTGATAAACACATTATCTTCGTTGACTGTAATACAAGCGTACAAGTTGCGTCGCAACGTTGCTGCGATTCCATAGCCGAGGAGACGAGTCGACCGTTACGTTGGGACTGAGGACCAGAAGCGCCATGGATGCAGACGCGCAGGAAGATATTTTCGGCAGTGGCGGCAGGGTTACGGCCCACGTAGAGTTTATATAATTCTAAAGATACTATGTTACACAGGCTCTGTATTCTGCAGACCACTCTTGAACTCGTTGTTGTGTCTGGCTGTGAGTGTGCGTGCATGCTGTGCGTAGGCTGGATCGCAATCACGTGAAGACAAATCTGATTGGCTAATCAGCTAACCAAACCAGCCTGGTTGGTGTTTCATTGGTTGTGTTCCTACAAAGCTCTTGCCTTTTGTCATATGCACAGAGCTCATTTACGTTTTTTGTGTACATTTGTACATTTTGTTGCATGTACGTATTGTTGCATGTATGTTTAATGAACAATGCACACAATGAAGCAACTTGGGAAGAAATGTTTTAAGAGTGCATCTCTTTCCAAGCACACTTTCCAAACACATGCAAACATTTTGCACAAGCAAAATGTATGTATGTAGAGTATCTTTAAAACAAAGTACTTTTTTACTCGGTAGGTTTTCAAATTTACTTTTACTCAAGTTGATTTCTAAGGAAGTAATTGTACTTTTACTTGAGTGTAGATTTTCAGTACTCTACCCACAAATGAAAAACACATGTCAGCACTTGGTGAGCTGGCGTTCGGGCCTCACCTGCTCGAACATGAAGGCGAACTCCACGCTGTCCCTGGGAACGCCGTCGGTGTCCAGGAAGCAGTACAGCTTGAAGTAGAACCTCCAGCCGGTGGCCTGGGGGTCCTGGCCAGCTGACAGCCTGCAGAACACGGGAGGAACCGGTCAGCGGAACCAGCGCACCCTCACCCGAACGTCACACACAATCTCACACTGACAAGCGATTACCTCCCCTTGTACGCCCTGGCACTTAAAAATGTTACTTATGCCTTGTGTAGCATCTTATCCTAGCTATCTCTGTTGTGTACGGGGAATGGGTGGACCTAGCGATTGTTATTGCTTGACACTTATGAACATGTACCGACAGCGAACTGTAGCGACAGCGAAATATTGTTGTTTGTCTTTCTTCTGACAAAATGAAAGTGAAACAAATGAAAATAAGAGCTTCTGCTAAATGTAAATGTTATTGTGAATGAGTCCAGAGAGGCTGGAGGAGACGTACTTCTCAAACTTGGCGAGCACGTCGGCCACCACGGCGCGGCCCTCGATGGCCTTGTCCACGCTGTCGTTGTGCTCGAACAGAGCGAACATGTTCCTGCTGCCCTCCATGGCCAGGCCCCAGGTCAGCTTCTTCACCACCTGGGACGCACACAAACACACCATTGTAACACCGGACCCCCTGGTGAGCTGCGGAGCTCAAATGGGTCTCAGATCCGGGCGGATGATGAGTGTGTCTGCACCCACCTCGCCGGCGGTGGTGTGGGAGTTGATGGTGATCTTGCAGGACCCCCCGCCGTGGCAGTGCACCATGGTGGTCATCTCCTGGCGGGCCACGATGGCCCGGATCTCCTCCTGCGCCGGGACGTGCTCCCGGGTGCGGGTCTTCTTCAGGGAGTCCAGGGCGAACGAGGCGTAGCGCTCCATCTCCGAGTTGGGGGACAGCTCTTTCGTCCTACGGGATAAAGGCGGAGGAGTTAGGTTAATGATCCGCGGGGTTTATGGCAGGGCTCACCAATGGCGCCCGCAAGGACCACATGAGGCGCCCGCAGGCCTGTTCTAAACATACCACTACTCATTCTTGAACAACTCTCTCCCACCTTTTTTAAGTCATTGTTGATAATTATTGTGAGAAATCATTAACATGACTGAATTAATTAACATGTCTTCACATAGATGAGTATCAATAATCATTAATAGTTATGTATAACTAAAGACAAACTGAGCTAATTTGTTATTTCAGAAGAGTGCATAGAACTGGGTGCCCTTCGTGTGACTCAGTGCCCATGAAGTAGCTCTCAGGTTCATAAAGGTTGGTGACCCCTGGTTTATGGGGATTAACACTCTGACGAAAGTTTGAGGTCTGTATCGTGACCTCCCCTACTGGCATGAGGAGTGTCTTCCCTCTAGTTCCTCTAGACCTCTTGGTAAGGTAGTGAGGTCCTGACAAGGAGCCAAAGCGATGAAATGCGGAACTTCTTTCTAATGGTGGGAATAACCCCCTTGGGATCAATACATAGTGTGCAGCCTCTACTCTTTAAGCGGAGTAATAACCCAGAGAGATACACAAGATTATTTAGGGGGGTTTGAACGCAGAACACATCAACAGGGAGTCAGACCAACAGCCTTACTATTAAACCATCGCCCCCCTCTCGCACAAGAGGGAGCACTGCCACGCCTCCCCCTGTCCCTCCCACGCCTCCCCCATCTCCCTCCCATGCCCTCCCATGCCCCCCTCCATGCCTGCTCCCCCCTCCCCTCACCTCTTGAGGTGGAACTTGAGGTAGCGGAGCACGCCGCGGCTGGGCAGGAAGGTGCAGGCCATGCAGGCCAGGATCCTCCAGCTGCACAGGTTCCCGGGGCCCCCGGGGTGGGAGGGCCGCGCCGTCTGCTTCACCAGCTGGCAGTACAGCTCGTCCCTCAGGGGCCGCAGCTCCTGGCCCGTCCGCAGGACCCCCTGGATGACGGGCAGGGGGTCCGCCACGCCCTCCAGGTGCTGCAGCGAGGCGAACACCTTCAGCGCCTCGTCCTGCAGGGTGGTGGGGCCCTTGGTCCTCAGGGCTGGGGGGCGGGGTCAGGGGGCGGAGTCAGGGGGCGGAGGAGGAGGGGGCGGAGTCAGGGGGGGCGGAGGAGGGGGCGGGGTCAGGGGGGCGGAGTCAGGGTGGAGGAGTGGGCAGGGGTGGAGGGGCGGGGTCAGGGGTGGAGGAGGAGGGGTCAGAGGTGGAGGAGGAGGCGGGGTCAGGGGGACGGAGTCATGGGTGGAGGATGAGGGGGCAGGGGAGGAGGGGTCAGGGGGGCGGAGTCAGGGGTGGAGGGGCGGGGTCAGGGGGGCGGAGTCAGGGGTGGAGGAGGGGTCAGGGGTGGAGGGGCGGGGTCAGAGTCAGGGGTGGAGGAGGAGGGGTCAGGGTCAGAGGGGGGATGGAGTGGGAGGGGAAGCGCCGAGGAGGAGGGGAGGAGAGGTCAAGGGTGGAGGAGGGAGGGTGAGGGGGAGGGGGGAGGGGCGGGGTGGAGGAGAGAAAGGGGAGGAGACGAGTCCAGAGGTTGAGGATGTGTCGCGTGTGAACAGCAGAACATGAGAGCACTCACTAGCGCTTGTCCACCGTGCTGAGAGTGCTTACAAATCCATCAGAAGATGAACATCGTTAGAGAGGCTGAGAGACGTGTTGATGGAGTCAATGGGTTTAAAGAAAGGGAAGCAAGGCACCAGCGTGGATGAAGTGGATGCGTGGTGAGTGATGAATGGACGAGTGATGGGTGGATGAATGATGAGTGATGAGTGATGGGTGGATGTTTGGTTTGAGGGGTGGATGAGGGGGGTGGGTGCAGGGAGTGAAGGACAGACGGTTGGAGGCTGATGGGGTCGGCGGTGATGGAGACTCACAGCTGAGGTGGATGTCCCCGTAGGGCAGGGGCAGCAGGGGCGAGTGGAGCGGGTGGTGGCTGTGACGGAGGATGGGGTTCCTCTTGTAGATCTGCTCCACCACCTCAGAGTTCAGACAGTTCTCCTGGAGACACACAACCACGGGATAAAGAGTCATGATGGAGCCCCGATCTGAGAAATGTCCTTCCTCCAGGTCTCTCAATCATCTGCCGTGACTGCTTAACGTGAAGGAGGATTTCCCTCGACTTAGTGGTGCACGTGAACACACTTTGAGGATGTCGAGATGTGAAGTAGAATGAACCTATCGCAACTGATCCGTTGCCTGAAAGCAGAGCAAGAAATTGAGTTGACCTGTTCCTCTATGACATGGATCTCAACTATCTAACCCCTACCTGTTGCTCTATGACATGGATCTCAACTATCTAACCCCTACCTGCTCCTCTATGACATGGATCTCAACTACCTAACCCCTACCTGTTCCTCTATGACCTGGATCAGCCTTCACTTTAATTTGAAGAAATGCCGGTAAGATACAGGGTTAGATACATGACAGAAGGTCATGATGTGGTGGATGATCTGCTGGGTGGACGTGTCTCTGTACCGTCTAACCCCAGGCCCCCTCACCTTGATGTGGTGGATGAGCTGCTGCATGGGCGTGTCTCTGTACCGTCTAACCCCAGGCCCCCTCACCTTGATGTCGTGGATGAGCTGCTGCGTGGGCGTGTCGATGGGCGCCTTGGAGTCGATGACGGTCTGGATGGCGCCGGCCCAGCGGGACGCCTCCGTCAGCAGCTTGGTGTAGAGGCGGTACGAGTGCCTCCGCCCGAACACCGTCACGTTCCAGTAGCCTGTGGACGGAGCACACACGCGCACCCCGTTGGTCACCTTGCTCCTGACTCCAGGCCCCAGAAGGAAACCTCGTGGGGTTTAGCGCTAGGGGTGAACTCAGCTGGTTCGATCTAGAATCACTTTGTTGAAGTGTACTAGATTCACATTTACATTCAGGGCATCCAGCAGATGCTTTTATCCAAAAGTGACTTACAATAAGTACATTTGTCAGAAGAAATTGAAACAACAAATAATCTCTGTCGGTACAGGAAGGATGTTCATAGAACCAGGTGCCACGCCCTAACAATCGCTAGGTTAACCCGTTCCCCGTACACAACAAAGATAGCTAGGAGAAGTACTTTTTCTTAAGTGCCAGGACGCACAACATACAATAAGTGCGTGAGAAGGGGGGAGGTAAGGGGGGAGGTAAGGGGGGGGAGTGGCTTTGCAGAGTCTAGGTGTACTCTGAACGAGTGAGTTCTAGATCTGATGTTTTATGCACTACTGCTCTTAAAAAAGTGTTCTGACCTCCCCTCCCCGAGGACCCACAGAGCGTGCACCCTCTCCCCGTGGGGGGGGGTGTGGTTTGACTTCCCCTCCCCGACGACCCACAGAGCGTGCAGCCGTGCACCCTCTCCCGGGGGGGGGGGGTGTGGTGCTCACCGGTCTCCTTGAAGACCTTGTCGTCGGGCTGCACCACGGAGCAGAGGCTGTTGAGCACCAGCGTCCCCAGCTTCAGTGCCTGGCGCTCCGAGCTCTTGTAGTAGTCCAGGGAGTTGTGCGTCAGCAGGAACCAGCGCTTCTTCAGCTTCAGAGCCGCGCGGCTGCTGTTCTTCAGCTCCTTCTGCAGCCAGCCTGTGGAGCAACACGGGGGGGTCAGAGCCTGGAGCCTCCTCACATCCTCCTCACCACGGCGTGGTGCACCTCCTCCGCACCACGCCTCAGTGGAGGCAGGCTCTGGAGTGTGTATGTGTGTTTACATGTTATGTGTATGCTTGTGTTTATCATGTGTGGTTATAACATGCTAATGAGTGCATGCTAATATATACTTGCAATGCTAAACACACACACAAACACAAGGGCATTTGTGAGTGTGTGTGAGTGTGTGTGAGTTTGTGTATACATTGTGTGTGTGTGTGCTTGCATGCATGTGTGTGTGTGCATGTATAATAAATAATAATACATTTAATTTAGAGGCGCCTTTCAAGACACCCAAGGTCACCTTACAGAGCATATAGTCATCATACATTAAAAAAATTAAATAATAATAATAATAATAATAATAATAATAATAATAAAAAAAAAGACATTGTGTAAAAAATAAATAAATAAACATAAGCAATAAGAAATAAATAAAACAAAAACAAGACAAAACAAAACAAAAAAAAAAAAAATCAAAACAGTGATCAGTTAGACGTTGTGTGCGAGTTTGAACAGGTGAGTTTTGAGTTTTGAGTTTTGTATGCGTGTGTGCATGCGTGTGCCTGTACCCCTGATGATGAACTCCTGGCCGTGCACGCGCGTGTCGCCCTTGCAGCGCTGCAGCAGGGTGATCCAGTGGTGCATCTCCTCCGGCGTGTCCGCCTGGCACTGCAGCACGCGGTTCGCCGTGATCATCACAAACGAGTTGGACCTGCAGCGCACACACACACGTGTTACCGACACACACAAACGTTACAGACACACACACGTTACCGAAACACACACACACACACACACGGTACCGACACACACACACACACACGTTACAGACAAACAGCATTACACACACACACACACGTTACCGAAACACACACACACACACACACACACACACACACACACACACACACACACAGCATTACAGACACACAAACACACAGGTAACTGACAGACAGCATTACACACACACATACGCTAGACACACAGCATAACACATCCACAGAATTACACACACACACACACATAACATTACAGAAACACATACATGTTACACAACAGACACACACAAACACATTACAGATACAGATACAGATACAGATACACATTACACACACACACACACACACACACACACACACACACACACACACACACACACACACACACACACACACACACACACACACACACACACACACACACACACACACACACACACACCAGTGAATGTGTTTGTATTCCCCTCACCTCTCTGGGTTGTCTGATGCACAAACTGAATCAATCATCCCCACATCCAGAGTCCCCTGGAGGGAGGGAGGGAGGGAGGGAGGGAGGGAGGGAGGGAGGGAGGGAGGGAGGGAATATTAATAACAGTTAGGGTGAGCGACCTTTTGTTTACACATGATGAAGATGAGTTTAACCTTCAAGTTTCTACAATTCAATCAATAACAGTTCACATCATGTACATGAGAATAAACAACTCAGTTCCCCAGCATGCAATGCGGCGGTACTCACCACTGCATTCTGGGGGTTGGCCTGCTCATCGTGCATCTCTCTGATCTCCTGCTCCGTGGATCCCTGCACCTGGCTCAGAACACTGAACCACTGGCTGAAGCCAATCACAGCACACCGCACCACACCGTTAGCCAATCAGCAGAGAGACCCGCCCACAACATGCCTATCTTATGATCCATGCACATGCCTTGGTGAAATCATATGATAGGAACACTCACACACACACTATGTGTTTGTTCATGTGTTCAATACACATGAACACATAAAAACACACAAGCACAGACATAACCTAATGAACACACACACACACACAAATACACATGAACACGTACAAACACACAAATAACCTAATAAACACAACAGACACACATAGATACACATGAACACGTACAAACACACACACTCAGACTCACCTGGCGTCCTCTGCGGTCTCTGCGATCAGGTGGTACGTTCTGTCGGCCATCACGATGTCCAGCCCGTTTTCCTTACCCGTGTTATCTACCACCTCTCTACACACACACACACACACACGCACACACACACACACACACACACTTTGAGTAGCTGCAAATGCCTACCAGTTTATACACAACCGTTCCCTGAGGTCGAGGGTCAATAACGATAAAGAATGTTTACTTTGCAATGTGTGATGTCACAAATAATCTTGCTAGGTTGCTACATGGCTACATGGCTACATGGCGATGGGGCTGCATTGCGAGGTGGCTCCGTGGATGTGTGGCTATATACCTAAGTGGCTACTTGGCTACGTCACTACATAGCTTCATGGCTAGGTGACTCCATGGCTATATTACTATGTGGCTACATGGCTAGGTTGCTAAGTAGCGACAAGGCTAGGTGGCTACATGGTTACATGGCTGTGCAGCTAAGTGGCTAAGGTTCAGGCTGGGGTACTGACTTGGCGGCGTGCATGTCCAGCATGCCCTTCATCTTGTCCTCGCCGTCGTTCTCAAAGTACATGAGCTTGCTCTGCCTCAGCACGAACCAGCGGCGCTTCCAGTTGCGGCGCGACAGCGTGGAGGAGCCGCCGCCCTTCTTGTGGAGCCAGCCCTGCTTCAGGGCCTCCTGCTTGGCCCGGAACCACAGGAAGGTCTCGTCCTTCAGCACGCACCAGCGCCGCCGCCACGTGTTCATCAGACCGCCTGTGGAGGTGGGGGGGGGGGGGGGGGGGGGGGGGGGTTAGGGAGGGGGTCACCTGATCCAATGGAATCCACCGGGATCTAGTGGAGCCTGATCTAGTGTCATCTAATCTATTGTGATCTGGTAGATCCAAACTACTATTATATTGTGTAATCTAGTATAGTATAATCTAGCAGATCATAACATAGTATAATTTAATCTTTTTGTGATCTAGTAGATCCTGATCTAGCATAATCAAATCTATTCTAATTTTGTAGAATAAAATCTATTCTAATCTTGTAGAATCAAATCTAGCATAATCCAATGTAATGTTATCTAGTAATAGTCTAGTAATGTCTTTTACTTTAAGAGGAAGACTGTTTGTTGACGTGTGATGTGTTGTTAGCGTGTGCTGCGGTAGCGTGTGCCGCTCCTCACCCTTGATGAAGAGGAAGCTGTGGAAGTAGGGTAGCGTGACGCAGCTGTACACAGAGTCACGGCGGTACGACAGCTCCTCGTCCGTCTCGAAGCGGTCGAAGTCCTCCTCGCTGTCCTCCAACTGGAGATTAACAAACACTGAGGGTCACTAAACTGTCCTCCAACTGGAGATTTACAAACACTGATGGTCACTAAACTGTCCTCCAACGGGAGATTAACAAACACTGAGGGTCACTAAACTGTCCTCCAACTGGAGACGAACAAACACTGAGGGTCACTAAACTGTCCTCCAACTGGAGACTAACAAACACTGAGGGTCACTAAACTGTCCTCCAACTGGAGGTTAACAAACACTGAGGGTCACTAAACTGTCCTCCAACGGGAGATTAACAAACACTGAGGGTCACTAAACTGTCCTCCAACTGGAGACGAACAAACACTGAGGGTCACTAAACTGTCCTCCAACTGGAGACGAACAAACACTGAGGGTCACTAAACTGTCCTCCAACTGGAGACTAACAAACACTGAGGGTCACTAAACTGTCCTCCAACTGGAGACTAACAAACACTGAGGGTCACTAAACTGTCCTCCAACTGGAGATTAACAAACACTGAGGGTCACTAAACTGTCCTCCAACTGGAGACTAACAAACACAGAGGGTCACTAAACTGTCCTCCAACTGGAGATTAACAAACACTGATGGTCACTAAACTGTCCTCCAACTGGAGACTAACAAACACTGAGGGTCACTAAACTGTCCTCCAACTGGAGACTAACAAACACTGAGGGTCACTAAACTGTCCTCCAACTGGAGATTAACAAACACTGAGGGTCACTAAACTGTCCTCCAACTGGAGACTAACAAACACAGAGGGTCACTAAACTGTCCTCCAACTGGAGATTAACAAACACTGATGGTCACTAAACTGTCCTCCAACTGGGCCGAGGAGGAAGAGGAGATTAACCAACACTTCATTCAACTATCCTCTGGTCACAAGAGGCTCAGGTAATGTAAGGTAAACGGTCCTCTCTGCTTATGCTATGAAAGTGGAGTTGAGGTAAGGTTGGTTAAGGTAAGCCTCCTTTCAAGTTACGCTTTGCTAAATCGACGTTAATAAAGTTAAACCTAAAGTCATGCTAAATTGAGTCGGATGAGGGTAAGTCGAGCCATCTGCTATGGCTAACTTGCGCTACGCTAAACTAGCATAAACCACATCAGTACTCTTTGGCCTTGGACCCCAGACTGGACCGGGAGCGGGGGGAGGGTCTACCCACCGAAGACTGCGGCCCCTCGGAGCTGAAGCGGTATGCCGCCGAGCTGCTGTAGGTGCCCAGGGAGCCCTGGTAGTCCGGCGACCACTGCCCGCTGCGGGGGTGCGACCCGGGCCGCCCGGCGCTGGAGCCCAGGGCGTCCTGGTCGTAGTCGTCCTGGTCGTAGTCCGAGTCCTCGTCGGGCGGGATCAGCTCCACCTCCGACGGGGCCTCCGACGAGGCCTGGGGGTGGCAGTAGGCCGAGTCCCCGCTGGAGGACACGCTGTGGCAGGCGATGGGCGGCGGCGGCGGCGGCGGCGGTGGGAGGGCCCCCCCCCCCGGGTGCAGCGGGCCGGGGGGCGGGGCTATGCCGTCGTTGGCGTACGGGTCCTCCTCCGACGAGTCGTCGCTGGTGCGGATGCCGCTGGTGCGCTGGCCGTCCGAGTGGCCGTGCTCGCTGGGGTTGGGCGAGTCTTTGTCGTCGTCGGCGCCGAAGCCCTCGTCCACCTCCTCCTCCTCCTCCTCCTCCTGCTCCCCCTCGTCGCCGCCCCCCTTGGCCGGCGCCGCCGCCACCGCCGCCTCGCCGCCGGAGCCCAGCGAACTCTCGATGTTGCGGACGCACTCGTCGATCTCGTCGAAGTTGAGCGAGTCGAGGAACTGCTGGGCGGCCTTGCAGGCGTCGTCCTCCAGCCGCCGCAGCTCCTGGTCCCGGAGGAGGTGCAGCCGGCACAGGGAGGCCTCCGTGAGGGACAGCTCCTGTCGCTCCTTCTGCCGCTGCAGGGCCTGGATCTCCCGCTCCAGGCGGAGGATCTCCTCCACCTTGGACACCTCCTGGGGGCGGATCCCGTCCGGCGCCGCCGCCGGCGCCTCCTCCTCCTCCACGGAGCCCGGGACCAGGGGGGAACCGGGCTCCACCCCGAGCGCCTCCTCGCACCGAGCCTCCTCTAGCGCCCTCGCTGCCTCCGCCTGGACACCGTCAGGAGGGACAGGAGATGGATGAGGAGATACAGAAGGACCAGGACAAGAACGCAGGGTGGGAGTGAGACAGGGAGGGAGTGAGACAGGGAGGCGAGACAGAGGGAGGCAGTGGGAAAGGGAGGGCGAGAGAGAGGGAGGAAGTGAGACAGGGAGAGAGGGAGGGAGTGAGACAGGGAGGGAGTGAGACAGGGAGAGAGGGAGGGAGTGAGGGAGGGAGTGAGACAGGGAGGGAGGGAGGGAGTGAGACAGGGAGGCGAGAGAGAGGGAGGGAGTGAGACAGGGAGGGAGGGAGGGAGTGAGACAGGGAGGGAGGGAGGGATTGAGACACTGAGGCGAGACAGAGGGAGGCAGTGAGACAGGGAGGGAGGGAGACCAGTAAGGAGAGCAGTTTGGCTATACCTGTTTCGCAAGTAACTCAGTCTCCAACCGTTGTCTTTCTCTGAAAAACACAAAAGACAGACGGACATGTTAGATTTAGGTTTTGCGACTCAGCGTGAGTCTCTGTACGTCCTGACCTGACATGTCTCGTTCGTAAAAGTCTCTACAAGTAACGACCCCTTACCTCTCCATCTCCCTCCGCTCCTCGCTGCGCCTCCTCTCCTCCTCCTCCTCCCTGCTCCTCCTCTCCTCCAGGAGCAGGCTGCAGAGGCGGCGGGCTCGCCGGCCGCGGACGAGCCGCTGGAAGGTGAGCGCCGCCTGCCGCAGCAGCAGGAACCTCCGGCGCCAGAAGAACGCCCGGTAGTTCTTCTGAATGACCACAATGCACTGCAGCTGCTTCCTGTATTGTTTCCTGTTGAGGGGAGAGATCCACAGAGGAGGTTTGACGCATCCACGGGGAGGAAAGCTGAGCAGTGTGGAAAACAACAACAACTGGCCCGCATGTCTCCAAAAATGGCCGCTCATTCGCCAAGAGAAGGCCGACTGAAATGGCCGCCCATTCGCCAAGAGAATGCAGAACAAAATAGCGGGCAATTGGCCAAGAGACGGCCATTGCCCAGCCACACATACGTCCTTGGACATACGTGTGGCTGGACAATGGCCGTTTTGGAGGCATCCTAAGAGGATGGTACCAGGCATGTTCAAAGTATCTGCACGTGTGGCTGGACTTGGCTAATCGGCAGCCATTTTGGAGCCTAACTAAAGTTGCAGCTTCACACCTTCTATCTGTCACTCAATAGACCATCTCTGTAGGACAAGATTGGCGACTCTGTAGCACACTCCGGTGAGACTACCACCACCTAGAGGTGAAACCTTTGTTTTAACCTGGTTACGGTGTACTGTTGAACTTGGCTACAGCAGCGCTTAGCAACCATGTAGACAAGAATGGAGGACAGCAGCGTAGTTGACGATAGAGCATTGGACGAACCACTCATCAGTTTAATGCCAGTGAAGGAATGCATCATAACTAGGTGGTACAGCCATATATACCAGAGGTAGGCAAATATATATTTTTTGGCGCAAATATCTTAAAGAATATCTACATTGTATGATTTTGTTGTTTTGGTCTCAATCGTGGTATCGAAGTTATTCAACTTTAGGTTTCCCAGTTTGGATGTTTTCTCCCCATGAAGAATAACATGAAAATGAGGATTCAGTGTTTTATTGTCAAAGGAAATGTAAAACAACCAGCATTACAGGAGATTCTGGTAAAGATGTGCCCAAAACCTGTTAAATGGCGTCATTTATAAGCATACAATTAATTCTAATACATAAAATGCTTTTTTTTTATATGATCCAAACATTTAAAATCTCAAGAATAATGAATTGATAATTAAATTTTTTGTTTGGGTGTAGAAGTTTGATTTAAAAAAAAATCAACATTAATTGTTCCTTACCTTATATTCGTAATGTGACAAAGCTTTACAGGAAACCGAATAACCAGTTTGAGCTAGTACCCGTCCATCCTCAAGAATTAAAAGAATGCCATCTGGCAAACTTCTTGTTGACATTTGAATTGACTTAAGGGGCGGGGCTAGGTTTCTCTTCAGCTCCACCCCCTACATTCCCATCTAGCGAGGGGGAGGGGTATGTTTGAAAAAACAAAACTTAAGACAATGATTTTTTTATTTACTGGAGTAGAAGCATAACTTTCAAACATCTAATTCAACTGACATTTGACATTCATAACGTCAAAAAATTCAGAATTTCCCGATGCTTTAAGTTCCAGGCTAATGCTGATGCATTCCCATCATCAATGTCATAACAAATAGCAACTGTTCCGAGAACATAACAAAAGATAACCAACCTCCAATCATAGAGGAAGTCACATTTCAATCTCAAACCGCTCTTCTAAGCTAAGCGAGGATAGCAGAACTCTGCCGTCGCCCCGCTCTGAGCGTCCAGCGTGACGCCAGCGAACAGCGGCTGGGTGAAGATGGTCTGCACTTTGTGCAGCAGGGTCATGGTATCGGAGCAGTAGAACCGCAGGGTGCCCGCCCTGTAGTCCAGGTACACCCCCACCCTGGAGGGGTGCGGGCCGGGGAGCAGGGTGATGACGTCGTTGTGTTTGAATTCAACGGCGGTGGGGCAGACGATCAGAGCCCAGGACTTGTCGTCGGCGCCCTGGTCGTTCCACGAGCTGTCCTTGTAACCCATGGCGATGGAGACGTAGCGCGTGGTCCAGCTGACCTCCCAGTACTGCCTCCCAGTCAGAGACTCTTTACTCAGACACTGCTCCACCGCCCAGACCAGCGGGCTTTGCTTTCCTGCTTTGTTCTTCTTCGGCCTCACCGCTCTGGAACCCACAAACTTGACCTTTTTGTTCCCCTCAGACATCACCTTTCGGTCATCCTCGGACAGAGTCAAGAATTTGGTTTTTGTCTTTGGGTCGAAGCTCAGTTCACATGAGTATTGTAAGAAGTCACTCCTGGACTTGGGCTCAGCCTGCTGTGAAGGCAGGACGTCCACTTCGGCCACGGCTCGTGAAACAGGAGGGGCTTCGTCTTTTACAAACACCTTTAGTTTATTCCTCATCTTGGCCAAAGCTAAGGTCACGTTCTTCAAGTACTGCATGGGATCAGGGCCTCTCGAGGGCAGGCCTGTGTACTTCTTGAGAAACAAGTCCTGAGGGCATTCTTTCAGGAAGTGAATGTCACTGTGGCTCTGGAAGAGAGCATCCAGGTCATCGATGCTCCTCCTCATCACGGAGTTCTCCTGCTCCAGGTTACGCTGCAGGTCGTGGAGCCGGCTCACCGCCACCTTCTCCTTGGTCCTGATCTTCTCTTTAATGTCGGCCCTCTGGCTCTCAAGGGGACGGATCATCTCAGCAAAGAGCTCGTCGATATCTCTCAATGCTACGTTAGCAGAGTGATTGATAGAGTCAATCTCCTCCTGAAGAACCACAACATCTTCCTCCACCTTCTGGATCCTTGCCTGCACGACTCTCTGGTGCCCGATGAGATCCTTCTGCCTCTCGAGTCTCTCGGCCTCGGCTGTGATCGTCTCATGGCCTCGGTGCTCGTCCACAGCACACAGGTTACAGATACTGACCCGGTCTCGGCGGCAGTAGATCCTCATGACCTCGTCGTGACGGGGGCAGATGTTGTCCTGGAGTTCGGTTGTCGGTTCCACCAGCTTGTGTCTCTTCAGCCCGGCCACTTGATAGTGACTCAGGACGTGCTCCTCACAGTAGGACACCATGCAAACCAGACAGGTCTTGATGGCCCTCATCTTCACCAGGGTGCAGATGTCACAGCCCACTTCTCCGGGTCCAGCAGAGCAGGGGTCAGAGTCCGGGTCAGGGTCAGGGTCAGGGTCTGGCCGGCTGTTGGCTGCTGCCTCCGTGTTTTCAATGAGCTCCGCTAGAACGGTGTTCTTCTCCAGAGCCGGTCTCAACGTGAAGATCTTCCTGCACTGGGGACAGCTGAAGAACCTCCTGTCGTGGCTCCAATAGTCTCTGATGCAGCCCAGGCAGTAGCTGTGTCCACAGGGTATGGTCACCGGCTCGCGCAGCTGATCCAGACAGATGGAACAGCAGTAGACGTCCCGCTCCGCGAGGGATTTGAGTCTCGCCATTTGGATGATTTGGATTCGTCCGGGGCTTCCTGACAGGTTCAGGGTTTGCTCTCGACTGAATTATTTTATTGCATGCGGTAAACACTCAGTTCCATTTGTTGCCGCACCGCCCCTCAAAAATGTAGTTCATCTTGTACCACAAGGAAGTCTTCACTGCTAAGATTGACACTATATATTTCCAGAAAGGCCTGTTTATTGAAACCCTGAAAGCCAAGGTGTACGGGAAGTCCTACACACCACCCACACTCAAACCAACGGCCAACTTCCTTTATCCGACCACTCCGATGCCTCTTGTCTGACCCGTTTGGAAGAAAAGTTGCATTGAAACACACCGCGAAGACTGCTGCCAACTACACAGCACGTTCTGTGCTTGCAAGAGGCGCTATTCTCGTGGCGCTATTCCTCCCCTCCCACACACCACGGTGATTCGCTGATTGTTTGCTAGCAGCAGACAACCAAGCAGAGGCTCTATTCATCAGATGCGAATGCACTCAGACTTTGCATGTTGAATCAGACCAGACACCGTCCGCACCAAAAGCTTCCAACACATCTGAACAAACTCGTCCGAGTCTCCTCAAACGTTTCAGATGGCCAACGGTTGGGCCGGTCTGTAGCAGCCTTTAGAGGTTTGCGACATGTTTTGTCTGCATCTGATGTAAAGTTCTGTCTGTTTCAGCGTGTCACGTGACTCCTCTGTTCTGGAAGAGGGATTGAGAGGGTTACCTGGCGATGAAGCCCAGTACATGGGCCTGGATGATCATGGCCGCCCGCAGAACCTCCTCCTCGCGCTCCTTCTCCAGGCGATGCTCCAGAGACTCTCTGAGGAACACCTGGACAGGAGAGGAGGAGGAAGAGAGGGGAGGAGAGGAGTAGAGGAGAGGAGAGGAGGAGAGGAAATAAGGAGAGGAGAGGAGGAGAGGAGAAGATAGGAGGAGATGAGAGGAAGAAAGGAGAGGAGGAGAGAAGAAGATAGGAGGAGAAGGGAGGAAGGAAGGAGATGATGACATGAGGAGGAGAGGAGATGATGAGAGGACCTCACGACTCAACCTAGACCTTTCACCAGAGAGCCAAAGCCCCACCAGATCATAATATTATTGTTGTGGAACAAATACATGATATTGTATATTGTATTATATAAACTGTCTAATCTTGTGTCATACACTTCATACTTTCCAACTACTAAAACATCCACAGACACCACTCAGTCTGAACTCACGACGTGAGTATGAGGAAATGTATACAAAGAACCAACTACTTCCTCGTTCTCTAAATCCCTCACCTTGGTTTTGCCAAGCTGCCATTGGCTGCTGCTGCTGTCGTAGGTCTGGAGCAGCTCAAGGCACCGCCCCCTGGGGTCCTCGGCCAGGGCCACACCCCTCATTAGCACCTTGTACCTGGGGAGTGGGCGGGGCAAGTAGTAAGTGGGCGGGGTCAACAAGCAACAGCAGGATCAATCCAGCAGTAGTACCGATGTAGGACTATAGCAGTACTTATTACTTATCGCTAGGTGGAGCTAACCTGAGCTACAGCTAGCGCTAGGTGGAGCTTACAGTAGCTACAGCTACCGCTAGGTGGAGCTAACAGTAGCTACAGCTAGCGCTAGGTGGATCTAACAGTAGCTACAGCTAGCGCTAGGTGGAGCTAACGGTAGCTACATCTAGTTCTATTGCTGTGTGGGATTACCCAGGAGGCCAGGCGACTTTATTTTGTTGAATTATCTTTTTTGTGTAGGTAATGAATCAACAGATGCTCTACGTTTAAGTTGTAGATTAATGTAGATCTAATTTCTGATATTCCGACACTAATTTCTTCCCAAACATTGACCTAGGGAACAAGTCTTGCATTTTCAGTATTGCAGAGGGAAAATATCTCAACTGCATAGTTTAGTCTGCAGGCTTAAGTGAGCCTCAATAAGCAGCTCAACAAGCAAAAAACAATGGCACTGCAACATTGCACATGACTCGAGAGAACCAGGCAGGGCTCAAAGGGTTAACGCCCCACTGGCAGCAGAGAGAACGCGTCCTGCACAGCAGCGCTCTGACCGGGACTGGACTCCTTTTCTGACTCGACACAGCAACCGGAAAGGCCTTGATTTATTACCCTCAATATTATGCAGTTTACTATTACAGTAGTGCTGTATTACTGTATAAGCGTAGTAGTATAGTTCTGCAGTAGTGTAGTACTGTGGTATAGTATTACTGTAGTAGTACTGTACTAGTGTATTAGTATAGTACAGTGTTGGGAAGGATACTTTTACAATGTATCCAGTTACTGAATACAGAATACATGCCCAAAAATGTAATATGTAACGTATTCCGTCACATTACTCAATCTAAGAATTGTATTCTGAATACTTTGATTACTTCCACATTGAATTGCATTTTATAAGTGTAGGAATGCGGCATCAAATCCTGCATACTAAACACGTCTATTCTGGTGTGTTCTTCTGTTCCAACTGGCTGAATGTAGCCCAGGTCTCCCTGAAAGTGCAATGAATGAATATAATTTACTGTAGAGGAACAAAGGCTATGAGGGTATGTTTATGCAAAAGATATTTCCAACAGACAAATTGACAAATTTTCCCTTTTCCCTTATTTACTCAAAAATCACCTTGAGAGAGAGAGAGAGAGAGAGAGAGAGAGAGAGAGAGAGAGAGAGAGAGAGAGAGAGAGAGAGAGAGCAGAGAAAGAGAAAGAGAAAGAGGAGAGAGAGAGAGAGAGAGAGAGAGAGAGAGAGAGAGAGAGAGAGAGAGAGAGAGAGAGAGAGAGAGAGAGAGAGAGAGAGAGAGAGA
This sequence comes from Gadus macrocephalus, assembly GCF_031168955.1. Taxonomy (NCBI): domain Eukaryota; kingdom Metazoa; phylum Chordata; class Actinopteri; order Gadiformes; family Gadidae; genus Gadus; species Gadus macrocephalus. The sequence goes on from NC_082389.1 coordinate 2,951,924, forward strand.
GAGAGCGAGAGCGAGAGCGAGAGAGAGCGAGAGCGAGAGAGAGAGAGAGAGCGATAGAGATAGAGATAGACTATTTAGGGCGTATTCATATGCCCTAAATATTTATTTTTTGGTTTGGAGCGGTTCCTTTTCACATTGCAATCGCAGCAGTCCCAGAATTTGTCAACAACGCACATGTGTGTGAAGATCGTTAAATCATGGACAAAAAGGTCTGGGGTGGGGTAAAAATAACGCTCTTTCCCCGACGGTCTTTCAATGTGCTTAGAGTCTTGGAGTTACCGCTAATCAAACAATAATTCCCATAATGTGCGCGGCTGTGCGGGTGTCTGTTTCGGAGGCATATGCTTTGTAGAACTGGATCGGACCGAGGTGCGTTCGCTTTCAAATCTCTTGGAAGCGGCTGATGTGGTGCGCATCAATGTGAGGTGGTTGCATTCACACCAACGCAAACGTACTGAACCAAGGGACCCAACTCGTTTAGTGCGCACTAAATGCTGTTGGTGGGAAAGCACGAATAAACGTGTGTAGCAGAAGTATCGTCATGTAATTCCTTGATTTCAACAACGTCACCGTATTCTAAATACCAACTATTTAAGTTGTAACTAACGGAATACAGTTTCTTATTATTTTTATTCTGAATACGTTACGCCGGTACATGTATTCCGTTACTCCCCAACACTGGTTTAATAGTATAGTAATACTGTAGTAGTATAGTTCTGTAGTATAGTAATACTGTAGTACTGTAATAATAATAATACATTTAATTTAGAGGCGCCTTTCAAGACACCCAAGGTCACCTTACAGAGCATATAGTCATCATAAATCGTTTAAAAAAACAAGACATTGTGTAAAAAAATAAATAAATAAATAAACATAATAAATAAAAAATAAATAAAACAAAAACAAGACAAAACAAAACAAACAATCAATCAAAACAGTGATCAGTTAGACGTTGTGTGCGAGTTTGAACAGGTGAGTTTTGAGTTGCGACTTGAAGGTTGTAATGGTGTCTGACTGTTTTATGTGTGGGGGGAGGGAGTATAGTGGACTATACTGCCACTACTGTGGTAGTATAGTTCCGTAGTATAGTAATACTGTAGTACTATAGTTCTGTAGTATAGTAATACTGTAGTAGTATAGTTCTGTAGTATAGTAGTACTCTATTAGTGCAGCGTAGTATAGTCCCATAGTTTGTGGTTTCACTCTATGAATCCCGTTGCCATGGTGACCATGCGGATGCTGAGGAGCTGAGAGGCGGGGGGAGGGGGAGGGGAAGGGGGGGGGTACCGACCTGCAGCAGAAGTCCTGGAAGGGCCTCCGGATCGGGAAGCCGTGCTGCCGGATCTTCACCGTCTCCAGCATCCCAGAGTAGCGGAGCTGGTTCAGCACCACCACCGCGTTGAACTGCTCGGGCATCTGATGACACACACACACACACACACACACACACAGCAGGCTCAGACCACAGCAGGCTCGGTGCACGCCATTTTGGATCTGGACACCGGAGAGGCCACTTTGAACGCGGGGGCCATTTTGGATTGGGGCACCGCGGAGGCCATTTTGGATCGGGACAAAACTGCTAGATAACCACTTCAGGACTCAGGTTTGGGAAACTACTGCAAGATCACTTCAAGACTCCCAAACCACTGAAAATCTACGGGAAATACGATGTGCACCATAGATTGACGTATTTCCATGTCATGGGAGGACAGAGTGATGTACTATACTGTGATTGGCTCGTACATTATGATAATGAGCTGTGATGGAATGTTGGGATGCCCAAAGGCGAGAAGACTGACGCCTCGTTAGCGAAAAGCTAACCGCTCTATGCTAATAGACGGTGGATGCGTGACGTCCAAACTTCAGATTCTGCTTCTTGAAACTGCCAAGTGCACGACACACACACACACACACACACACACACACACACACACACACACACACACACACACACACACACACACACACACACACACACACACACACACACACACACACACACACACACACACGTTCGTGTTCTGCCGTGACCTCTGACCTAGGGCCAGCGGTGGACGTGCGGGTGCGTAGCGCGCGACAGGGCCCAGCTAGCGGAGGACACTGGCGTCTTCTGTTGCCGCGGCGACGACCTTTCCACTGGAGGGAGCCCCATTCATGTCCCCGTAACCCGGGGTCACCTCTGGGGTGCAGGGGGGGCGTCGGGACAACAGGAAGCTTTCAGGCCCCCTCCTAAAGACCCCTTTATCAAGGCCCCCCCCCACAGCACCGCCCTGGGGCCTCAAAGACGGCCATTATCTGCCATTGGTCCCAGAGGGCCCTCATTAGCATAGCCTCCATTAGCATAATAGAAGAGCCTTGAATGTCACAAAAACAAGAGCTGGTGTCAGGAAGTCTCTCGCTCACACACAAGAAACCTGTTTGTATTCCACATCTCGATGGACATAAAGACATTTTACCAAACCGG
>NC_082389.1:2954487-2999860 GCF_031168955.1 Gadus macrocephalus
CAGACACACAACACAGACAGCCCAACCCTTCAGCCTAAGACAACCACCTCATCTCAGGGTTCGACTCAACCCGGTCTGATGGTGTTTCAAGAGGTCTGAGATCAAAACCATCAGGAGGAGAGCAGAACAAGTCCGCTTCGGTTGCAGTTGGGAACATAGTCTAGTGGTCGAGGTCCTGGCCTCACAGCTATAAGGTTGTGGGTTCGATCCCCTGATTCTGCAGTCTACCTGTAGGCCTCCTCGAGCAAGATGACCCCTATCCCCTACCTGCTCCTTAATGACCTGTCTCTGTACTGTCTAACCCCTACCTGCTCCTTCATGACCTGTCTCTGTACTGTCTAACCCCTACCTGCTCCTTAATGACCTGTCTCTGTACTGTCTAACCCCTACCTGCTCCTTAATGACCTGTCTCTGTACTGTCTAACCCCTACCTGCTCCTTAATGACCTGTCTCTGTACTGTCTAACCCCTACCTGCTCCTTCATGACCTGTCTCTGTACTGTCTAACCCCTACCTGCTCCTTAATGACCTGTCTCTGTACTGTCTAACCCCTACCTGCTCCTTAATGACCTGTCTCTGTACTGTCTAACCCCTACCTGCTCCTTAATGACCTGTCTCTGTACTGTCTAACCCCTACCTGCTCCTTAATGACCTGTCTCTGTACTGTCTAACCCCTACCTGCTCCTTAATGACCTGTCTCTGTACTGTCTGACCCCTACCTGCTCCTTAATGACCTGTCTCTGTACTGTCTAACCCCTACCTGCTCCTTAATGACCTGTCTCTGGACTGTCTAACCCCTACCTGCTCCTTAATGACCTGTCTCTGTACTGTCTAACCCCTACCTGCTCCTTAATGACCTGTCTCTGTACTGTCTAACCCCTACCTGCTCCTTAATGACCTGTCTCTGTACTGTCTAACCCCTACCTGCTCCTTAATGACCTGTCTCTGTACTGTCTAACCCCTACCTGCTCCTTAATGACATGTTGTTTTTGATAAAAAACACCAATAAATCTCTATCTATACGTAGATATATATATATACTAATGACATGTTGAAGAGCTAAATCAAGCTGGACAGCTATTAATATGAATCAACATCAATAAGTGTGTCTTAAATACCGATGGGACAGCTGGGACATCACGCCAAAGGGGTCAAAGGTCACAGTGCAGATGTCGGGGGTCAGGTATCAATATATCGACACAACGCATAAAATCCATGAACAGATTGCACACACACACACACACACACACACACACACACACACACACACACACACACACACACACACACACACACACACACACACACACACACACACACACACACACACAGCTAATGACCCTCATTCCATTCAGGCAGACAACACGGACGCCTCTTGGGGCCTGTTAAGGGGTCCCAACCCCCGACACAAGCTGCATGGCGAACCCCCCCTGACTCCGCCCCCGTCCCCGTACTGGATCCATTAAGGACCAATCAGAAGCCATTAGCCAGTTTACCTGCTGTCGGAGGGGAAGGCCAGACGGACAACTCCCCCTCATAAAGTCACACCGAGCAGCTGGCCTACGGTGGCTAGCACAGGCTAGCGTAGCACAGGCTAACACATACAGCTAGCTTGAGTATGCACCAAATACTAACACAGCACACGAATGACGCTGGGGACTCTAGGTGTAAGTGTGCGTGCATGTGCACAGTTAGAACTGTGTATGTGTGTGCGCGTGTGCGTGTGTACATGTATATAATAATAACATTAGCTTTTATCCAAAACTCACTGTAAATACCATGTTGTAGTGAGTACTACGCCTAGATTTACTACACACTGCAGTACCCAAAGCGGTGTGTACTCTGGTTGAACTGTAGAGTTGAGCTCCAGACCCGGATCAACCTCATGTTGACATTCACATCCCCCTGCCCAGCCTGTTGCTTGGCAACCGGGGGTCACAAGTCACAGGGAACCCAGCGGGGGGCCTTCTCTCGCTGGGTCGCCGGAGAGGAGTGTGTGAAGTGAAGATGAGGATTGTGTGTGTGTGTATGACAAGTCCTACCTAGTGTGTGTGTGTGTGTGTGTGTGTGTGGGGGGGGTGTCTGTGTGTGTGTGTGTGTGTATGACAAGTCCTACCTAGTGTGTGTGAGTGTGTGTGTGTGTGGGGGGGTTGGGTGTGTGTGTCTGTGTGTGTATGTGTGTGTTTGTGACATGTCCTAATGTTTGTGTGTGTCATGGCCTAGCGTTTGTGTGTCTGTGTGTGCGTTTGTGACATGTCTTAGAGAGCGAGTGTGTGACGTGTCCTAGCATGCGTGTGTGTGTGTGTGTGTGACATGTCTTAAGTTATGCTCCCACTTCGTGCGTAAATAGAGACGTACGTTATCAACGTTCTAACCGTCACTGCCCTCGTACTTTCATGCGTCCTTTACGTTGGAATGGACGTCGAGCAAAACATCCTCTAGAGGGCGTTGTTCTGGTTAAAACGATACTCCAATGAAGTAAAAAAAAAAGTTGATGACAACAAGAAACATTGCGACGATGCGGGAGATAACGATCCTGCATCTATGTGTGTGTGTGTGTGTGTGTGTGTGTGTGTGTGTGTGTGTGTGTGTGTGTGTGTGTGTGTGTGTGTGTGTGGTTCAGCTCCAACCTTGTGTGTGTTTGGTTTGATGCAGCGGACGAAGAAGGGATGAGAGGAGCTTAGCGACGCCATCAGAGAGTGGAGGGAGTTCTGAGGAGAGGAGACAAGGAGACAGAGCAGAGGAGTGAGGAGAGGAGTGAGAGGTCTGACCCTCGCCACCACCATGACCTCACTGCTTCCGTGTGTGTGTTTGGGTTTTGGTTAAACATTTCACCAATTCTTTGTGTGATGCTTAATTGGTGATTTCGGTAATTGGTTAATTGTGTTTGTCGTATGACCCTTAAGGCAGTCTCCAGAACTACCCTTAGTGTTCGAAGAGTACACACAGTATTTCAAGAGAACGTACAGTATTTGTGCATTACATGCAGTACTTGTTAACTGCATGAGCCAGTGGGCCTACTGGTAGCCTCACCTTGAACTGGGAGCTGACAGTGGGCCTACTGGTAGTCTCACCATGAACTGGGAGCTGACAGTGGGCCTACTGGTAGTCTCACCTTGAACTGGGAGCTGACAGTGGGCCTACTGCTAGCCTCACCTTGAACTGGGAGCTGACAGTGGGCCTACTGGTGGCCATACCTTGAACTGGGAGCTGACAGTGGGCCTACTGGTAGCCTCACCTTGAACTGGGAGCCGACAGTGGGCCTACTGGTAGCCTCACCTTGAACTGGGAGCTGACAGTGGGCCGGCGGTGCTTGACGCTGGTCTTCAGGGTGTCCCCCCCACTGCGGCTACACACGTGCTCAAACAGGTCGTACACAAAGTCCAATCTGCAGGCGCACAACAGACCTCAAATACATGGAAATGCATGGAATACACACGGAGATATGCCACAGTACACTGACTTACAGGGTTGTAAGCTAAGATAACCTGAAATGTACTGAAATACACCGACTTACAGGCAGTACACTGAATTAGATGATACAAGTTAATATTTGGAAACACACAAAAAAACACAAATTTAGAGCGAAATAACCTAAAATACACTTAAGTAGATGGGAGTACCTTTCGAAATTACTTAAGTAGGTAATACCTAGAAGATGCACTAAAACATACAAATAAATAGTTTAATACAGGGCTGCAAACTTAACATCAGTGTAATACACAGATATATAGTGTGATCACTAAACTACACTACAATATAATGAAAATAAAGTGCAATACACAATTGGACAAAGCCTAAATCAATCACAGAGACCGTAAAGCGAGGTTGACGCTGAACTACTGACCGGCTCTCTCTCAACAGGTTGAGGACATCATCGCGGAACGTGTCTCTGTTCTTCTCCAGCATGCCCCGAACGTCGTACACTACCTGAACACACCACCAGGGGGAGACAGAGAGGGGTTAACACTACCTGAACACACCAGCAGGGGGAGACAGAGAGGGGTTAACACTACCTGAACACACCAGCAGGGGGAGACCTGCTGTCTGGTCTAGAGGTTCTGCTATAGCACAGTAGGACTGCTGGCTCCGGGGTTACTCTTGCATCTACTATGATGCTATACTATACAATTATGGGCGTCATGTAGCTCAGGAGTTAGAGCGGTTTGGCTGCTAACTGCATGGTTGCAGCCGGGGATCAAACCGTGGACCTCTGTGTGTCGAGGTGTTCCAGGGCAAGGCACATAACCCTAACTGCTCTGACGAGCTGGCTCTCGCCTTGCATGGATGGGTGAACGTCAGGCAATATTGTGAAGTGCTTTGGGGGGCCTCTGGTTACAAATAAGCGCTATATAAATGCAGTCCATTTACCATTTATTATATTCCGTGCAATGCTATGCTAAGGTATGCTCATCTAAGCTAAGCCATGCTATAGTGCTGCTGCCTCAGTACCTCTCCGGCGTAGTGCTTGACTCCGAAGTAGTGGACCGCCACACGCGGCTTCACGTAGAACGAGTTTTTCTGCAGAGGGGAAAACAAAGTGAGTCCTCGTGCAGGAAGGGACACTCTCTCCTCTCTGACTGGGAGAGTCCTGCCTCAGCTCAACGCAAACCTCGTACACAGTCCCACAACACTCACACAACAACGTCACACAACACAGTCAAACAACAACGTCACACAACACGGTCACACAACACGGTCACACAACAACATCACACAACAACATCACACAACACAGTCACACACAACAACATCACACAACACACCCAAACATGCAGGTGCTCTCGGAGCTCCGTGCCCACCACCGGACGTTCAGATGTAGTGGCAGTGTTTAACCTGCAGAGAGCGTCCTCTTCCTTGTGTAGATCTTTGGACTTCATTAAGCCCAGCTGACCTCCACTTATGTCAGCTGGTCTTTATCGAGTGCAAAGACCTACACAAGACCCAAGTGTCCATTATAACGTCCGCAGGGGGAACCACGAGGGGTGAAAGGTCAGGGGTGAGAGATGCTTTCTCCTTCTTAGATCATATCAGAGTCAGAAGCTTCTATCCCTGGATGAGCTGGTATAGAGCAGAGAGAGTGTCTTTCTGTCTTTCTGAACCCGCGGCTGTGAGGGGGTGCGCCTGTGATCAGTACATAGTGAGGGCAGAACATGTCCTCAGTACTTCCAAGAAGACTTAATACGGACAACACACCTCCCTTGAGATGAAGACAAACAAGACCCTGCGTTAGCCATGCTCCGTCGCTAATGGTATCCACTACAGTTGTTGTTTCAGCCCAGTACGTAGCGGTGTGTGTGTGTAGTGGCTAACGTAGCTAACGTAGCTAACGTAGCTAACGTAGCTAACGTAGCTAACGGAGGACAGGTGTGGCGCATCCCTGCTGAACCAGCAGGTGTCCGGGTGACCCCGTGGGCCCATCAGAGGCTTGGTACGCAGTAGCGGTGTTTAACCTGTAGAGGGCCCATCCTCTGATGCACACCGTGGTGCTTCCCTGTAAACAGGAAGTGGGCGGCAGGAAGTGGGCGGCAGGTGCTCACCGAGTGCTGGCTGTGGAGCTTCTCCAGCAGAGTGCCGTCGGTGGCCTTGGGGAAGTGGCTCTCCTCGTTGATCAAAGCCAGCAGGCCCAGTTTCTATGGAAACAGAGCCTTCATCATCATCATCATCATCACCACCAACACCACCATCATCATCGTCACCTCCCACGCCAGCACTTTGGCGGTTTCCCCGAGCGACTGCCATGATCACGGCCCCCGTCGTCAGTATCAATACTATTGATCAGCTGATCACCCGGGTCCCGTCCTATCAGAGTCCTGATGAGGTCCTCACGTACCTTCTCGATGAGGTCCAGACATTCTCCGTTGTCCATCCAGTTGATGTCCTGCCACACCAGGCCTTCCCTGGAGAAACCACACACACACACACACACACACACACACACACACACACACACACACACACACACACACACACACACACACACACACACACACACACACACACACACACACACACACACACACACACACACCATTGTTATATACCTCCGTCACTTCTTTATCATTCCTCCACTATCTCTCCCCCTTCGCCTCACTATCTCACCTCCATCCCCTCACTCTCTCTCTTCCTTCACCTCACTAACTCTCCACCATAACCTCACTCTCTCTCTTCCTTCCCCTCACTAACTCTCATGCTTCCCCTCACTAACTCTCATGCTTCCACTCACTATCTCTCCTCCATCACCTCACTATCTAACCTCCATCACCTCATCGTCCTTCCTCCACCACTTCATTGTCTCTCCTCCATCCCCTCATCATCCTAACACCATTAGCCTTACCACCATGGACACCCCCGATCTCATGTCATTTCGGAAGCGAAGTGGTGATGGGTGGTGGCCAAGAGGTGGCACTCTTTCCTCTGGCCTTAACATCAATCCCGATGCCCCGGTGCAGTGACGGGGACACTGTGCTTTGGAAGGCGCGGTCCTTCGGATTAGACGTAAAACCGAGGTCCTGACTCACTGAGGTCATAAAAGACCCCAGGGTACTTATCGCAAAGAGCAGGGGTTTCCCCGGTGTCCTGGCCCAACCAGGCTCATTCAATCTGGCCCCCTAATCCTCCTCCTGTATAATTGGCTGACTCATTAATTCCCTCACTCTCCACCTCAAGCTGGTGTGTGGTGAGCGTTCTGGCGCGAAGCCGTGCGTCACCCAAGTGGGTGCTGCACACTGGTGGTGGTCAGTGAGGTCCCCCCTTCACTGTAAAGCGTCTTTGAGTGTCTAGAAAAGCGCTTTATAAATTCAATCCATTATTATTATTATTATTATTATTATTATTATTATCATCCTACCGCCATCACCTCATCCAGCAGAGGTTCTGTGGCCTCTATTAGGAACCCTGTTTAACCACCAGGTGGGTGGCTAACCCTAACCCTGTTGATCAGCCGTTACCAACCATTTCCTAATCAACCCTTAAGTGACATCACAAGGGGTGTGTCCCCCAGACGTATGACGGACAGATCAGTCCACCCATCACAGATCTGGGCCGACCCCCCCCCCACCCCCCCCCGGACGTACCTGTTATACTCCAGCTGCTCCAGGGAGAAGATGTGCTTGTTGAAGTACTCCTGCAGCTTTTCGTTGGCGTAGTTGATGTTGAACTGCTCGAAGCGGTTCACCTGGACAGGAAACGCATCACAGCCCTGCGTTAGCACGCCCTAACGACCACATCCTGTACCGCGTCTCCACAGCAACTGACGTTCACGCCAGCGTTTGAGGACACCGCGGGTCAACCAGTGATACGGACCTCGAAGTTCTCGAAGCCGAAGATGTCCAGGATGCTGACGGACAGGAAGTCGTCGTTGCCGCGGATACGAGCGTTGAGGCGGCGGATGATCCAGGCGAAGCACTGGGAGTACAGCGCCATCGCCATCGAGTCCCGGGAGTCGACCGCCTGACACATACAGGAACACACACACACATTCAGAAACACACACACACACACACACACGTTCAGGAACACACACATTCAGACCCCCCCACACACACACACACACGCACATTCAGATACACACATTCAGAAACATACACACACACACACACAGAAACACACACACAAGTTACATTTGAAATATCCCCTGTAGACTGCTTATCTTAAAATAAACACCAGACACAACTGCTGAAGGTCTCACAACATGAGATCATTATTCATTCATTGCTTTAACAAATATCGACCTCATATTAACCTCTGAACCTCTGAACCCAAGACATTTAGGACTCCCTAGCTGGTTGCTTTTTGACAGATTGTAAGCTAGTTCACGAAACGGAGACAAACAAAAACTAACAAAGGCTCATTCTTCAGAGTCTGAGGCGCGTGTTTGGTAACAAATCGCAGCGAGCCTCCCGCCGCGAGGAGCTCCTCCCCGAGGCCGCGACCAATGCGATTAGCATCCTTTAGCCGCTAGCGTGAACTCCGCCGCACCAGCACCACGTCGGATTGATCAACACAGGCCAGAGGCCTCCGCGAACATCAACAACAGCCGCAGAATCACCGGAAGGTCCCAGGAATGTTCGGCTTTGTGTTTGTTGTGGGGGCGAATTTTTGGACCCTAAATTTAGGATGATTGTTTTTCGCTAATGGTGACTTCGAGGCCCAACGCTGATTTATCTCGAGGATGATATCAGGCTAAGTATGCCCGAGTAAAATTAGATATTTAAAGTAGACTTTAAGTGCTCTGAATGTTTTTTTTCTCCAAATTCGGACGATTCTACAAAACAGACGCATAACAAATATCTGAAACGTCGGATGTTTATTCTTCATGATTATACAAACGGAAACATAGGTATTTATTTTCTTCAATAATAAAAAAATTAAAACTTCCAATGTTTATTCTGCATAATGTTACGATTCAACAAAACGTTGAGTTAAATGTTTGAACTAATAAAACATACGACCGATTTCTATTCCAAGAAATGTAACGATATTTGCAACGACTCTACGAAATATAAGTTGAATGTAACCTGCGTACCTAACGTCCGATATATCTATACTTGTTGCAACGACTCCACGAAAATGTAAATATAATGTAACTTGCATACCAAACGTCTGATATTTCGCTACTTGTTGCATGGACTGTAGGAACCCGAAGAAGACGTAGAAAAAAGCGCAGCATGTCGTAGCACGTTGAAGCGTGTCGTAGCACGTTGAAGTGTGTCGTAGCACGTTGAAGCGTGTCGTAGCACGTTGAAGCGTGTCGTAGCACGTTGAAGATTGTCGTGGCGGCGGTACCGACCTGCTCCACGGTGAGCGGGGTGCAGATCTCCTCTCCTCGGAGGATCATGGAGCGATGGGTCAGGACCTCCGACAGCTGCTCCGGGTTCAGACCCAGGAGGTCCGACGTTCTGCTGAGAGCTGGAGACCACACACACACACAGGCACACACAAACACACAGGCACACACACACACACACACACACACACACGCACGCACACACACACACACAAGACACACGCAGACACACAGGCAGACACACACATACGCACACAGACACAGAAGCAGACACACACACACACACACACACACACAGTTTTGGGGGTCAGAATATCCTAGGTGGTCTCAGGTAGATCTCAGTCCTCCCCCTGGCTCCTCTACATCCTGGGGCCCGGCTGACACAGAGTTCATAAAGTCAACCCGACACCCCCACCACACCAAAGAATGGTTTGTTCCGGAACACAAGATGAGTATCAACCCTCCGATGTATGATGTATTAGAGGACAGAGAGGAGGAGAGAGGAGGAGGACGAGCAGGGGAGGAGGAAAGTGGGGTGAGGAGGAGGAGGAGGAGGAGGAGGAGGAGGAGAGGAGGAGGACGAGCAGGAGAGGAGGAACGTGGGGTCGAGGAGGAGGAGGAGGAGGAGAGGGGGAGAAGAGGAGGCGCAGGAGGAAGGAAAGGGGGAGGAGGAGCGGGAGAAGAGAAAGCAGGAGAAGCAGGAGGTGTGTGTAGCGAGGACGAGCTCTGACCTGCGGGGGAGGAGACCTGAGCACCTCCTGCGGTCATGAACTCGATGTTCCCCGCGTGGAGGACCCCCGCCAGGAGGCGCAGGATGTCCCCGATGTGCTCCTCCGAGAACTGCGTCGTGCGCATTGCATTCTGGGAATAATGTACAACACAGGCCGCCATCATTTCAGACTCTACTTCATAACATCCATCGCCACTAGCACGCTGACCCTTTTTACCTACTGTTCTGTCTCCCTTAACTCTCTCTCTTAACTCTCTCCCTTAACTCTCTCTCTTAACTCTCCCTCTCCCTCTCTCTCTCTCTCTCTCTCTCTCTCTCTCTCTCTCTTGTCTCCATGACTTCCTGGAAGGTGAGTGTGTGTGCGTGTGCTTGTGTGTGCGTGCGTACCATGACCTCCTTGAAGGTGTGTGTGTCGTTGATGGTCTTGTCGTCCACACAACCGGACTGCTTCAGATAGTAGTAGTGGTCTGCATGGGTCAGACCTAGGGCCTCTAGAACAACAACACAACAACAAAACAACCACACATCAACACAACCAAATAACAGTGTGTGTGTGTGTGTGTGTGTGTGTGTGTGTGTGTGTGTGTGTGTGTGTGTGTGTGTGTGTGTGTGTGTGTGTGTGTGTGTGTGTGTGTGTGTGTGTGTGTGTGTGTGTGTACCTCTCTGTGGGGTGTGTGTCCCGGCCAGCAGGGCATAGAAGATGTGGTAGTTCCTCTCTCCAGGGTTCTGACGCACAACCCGATTCTGAGAGAACCAAAAAAACACTGGTTAGCACAAACACACACAAACTGAGAGGCAGACACGCACACACAACACTAAGTGTCATACACACACAGACAAACACACTGAGCGGCATACACACACACATAGAATATAAGGAAAATCTCACCTTTTCTAACAGGTCTGCGGGCAGCAAAACGGTCCGTTAAGAAATTCAACAGACAGAGTGACGGACAAAACTGTTTACCCTATCGGGCCCCGGCCCCCCATGACCCCTGACCCCCCCCCTCCACACACACACACACACACACACACACACACACACACACACACACACACACACACACACACACACACACACACACACACACACACACACACACACACACACAGACCTGTCAATCACCCACCCAACCACCGCTCCCCTGCACACAAAGACCTTCAAGCACTTCCTGCTTCCTGTCCCCAGGGGGCGGGACAGGAAGTGGCTGTCAGAGGAGGATACAGTCCACGATGCGGCCCCCCTGGATGTTCCCCCGCTGGCTGAAGTGCAGCTGGACCAGCTTCCCGAAGCGGGAGGAGTTGTTGTTGTGGATCGTCTTGGCGTTCCCGAACGCCTCCATGATGGGACTGGGCAAGAGGAGGGGAGGGGGGGGGGGAAGGATTAGAACAGACTGGGCAGCAGACTGAGGGACAAATAGGAACCAGTTGGAACCAGAAGGAGACCAGAACCAGAACCAGTTTGAACCTGTTGGAACCTGTTGGATCCCGAAGGAACATGTTGGAACGAGTTGGAACCACTTGGAACCAGAAGGAACCAGTAAGAACTAGTTGGATCCAGTAGGAACCAAAGGCAACCAGTATTAAACCAGTTCAAAGCAGTATGCAGCCTCGACTAAACTCCTTGCCTAAACACAGACCAGTAGAAGGTTTAGCTACAGACAGAAAGACACTAGAGAGACAGACAAACACTAAGAAGATGCAGACAGACAGATCCTCAGAGAGACGGACAGACCTGCAGACAGACAGACCTGCAGACAGACAGACAGACAGACAGACAGACGGACAGACGGACAGACGGACAGACGGACAGACGGACAGACGGACAGACGGACAGACAGACGGACAGATCCTCAGAGAGACGGACAGACCTGCAGACAGACAGACCTGCAGACAGACAGACCTGCAGACAGACAGACCTGCAGACAGACAGACGGACAGACGGACAGACAGACGGACAGATCCTCAGAGAGACGGACAGACCTGCAGACAGACAGACCTGCAGACAGACAGACAGACAGACAGACGGACAGACAGACAGACGGACAGACGGACAGACGGACAGACGGACAGACGGACAGACGGACAGACGGACGGACAGATCTTCAGAGAGACGGACAGACCTGCAGACAGACAGACAGAGAAGACCTGAAGACAGACAGACGGACCTGCATAGCGAACTACAGACAGACAGACGGACAGACAGACAGACAGCGGTGTACCTGCTCTCCAGCAGGGCCTCCTCCACTCGGGGGGTCCGGTCTCTGGAGCAGACCTCCAGGGAGGGGGTCCTGTCTGGGGCGGTCCTGTCTGGGGCGGTCCTGTCTGGGGCGGTCCTGTCTGGGGCGGTCCTGTCTGGGGCGGTCCTGTCTGGGGCGGTCCGGTCTGGGGCGGTCCTGTCTGGGGCGGTCCTGTCTGGGGCGGTCCTGTCTGGGGCGGTCCGGTCTGGGGTGGTCCTGTCTCTGGAGGAGGCCTCCAGGGAGGTCTGGCTCATGGCCGACAGGAAGCGGAGGATCAGCTTGGTGCTCTCCGTCTTCCCGGCTCCGCTCTCCCCGCTGCAGGGGGCCAGAGACACACACCGTTACACAACTACACGACAACACAACACAACATGTATCACCTGGACGAGGTCTTGGCCTCTGAAGGTCAAAGTCCCTTGCCCCTGGTCCGTGACATGTTCCTATGACCTTTGACCTCTGGTCCGATGTTGACATCCGTCAGAGTGACAGGGTGTCCTTCAGCAGACCTAGAGTCAGCACCCCACACTCAGTGTGTGTGTGTGTGTGTGTGTGTGTGTGTGTGTGTGTGTGTGTGTGTGTGTGTGTGTGTGTGTGTGTGTGTGTGTGTGTGTGTGTGTGTGTGTGTGTGTGTGTGTGTGTGATGATGATGATGGTATGCCAGAGCGGATATGTCGGATATGGTACATGCCTCACATTACCGCACGCTAACGTCAATCTCCACGGAGGTTCACCTGCGGTGATGCACCACTAGAGGGCGCACCGAGCGCTCTGAGAAATCCTGCAGCGGTCAGTGGGAGACCACGGAAAGACTCTGCACTGATAGAAGTCATTACTCGGCAACAATTACGTAAAAATACAACCGAATACGGTTTGGTTGTCAGTTAATGGACTACGACTCTCTCTCTCTCACACGCCCACCCACCCAAACACCAATACCAGACCAGTCCGGCTGGTCTGGTCTCTTAGCAAATCACAGTAGGGGGCCCGACAGGGTTAACAGAAAGGACTGACGTATAAGTGGCATGTAATGTTACCGGTAATTATAGTGTGTGTGTGTGTGTGTGTGTGTGTGTGTGTGTGTGTGTGTGTGTGTGTGTGTGTGTGTGTGTGTGTAGTATGTTAATAGTATTGAATAAAGTGAAGTAGGTTTTTCATTGAGAGAGAGTTAATGCTACTATAAGTGTGTGTGTGTGTGTGTGTGAGTCTGACGGTGAGAGAGTGTCTGTGTGTGCATGTGTTTGTGCGTGCGTGTGTAAGAGTGACAGTGTGAGTGTGTAAATAGCATTGATGAAAGTAAAACAATGGTTGAGAAGATAAGTTACTATACTAGCGTGAGTGTGTGTGAGGAGTCTGACAGTGAGAGAGTGTCAGTGTGTGTGTGTGTGTGTGTGTGTGTGTGTGTGTGTGTGTGTGTGTGTGTGTGTGTGTGTGTGTGAGGGAGGATGTAATAACATGTGGTTAGTGAGTGTTAAAGTCACGGCTCCATCCCACGCACGACGTCTCCGTGACACGGTGACATCTCCCGGCCACATTTAACACCAACCTGGCAACCCAGGGCCCCGACTGGGGACGAGGGTGTGAGGGTTTATAACCAACCTGGCAACCCGCCCACACCTCGTCACCCACTGCATGGAACACTGTGCTCGTCCCCCCTTTCTCCTCCTCTCCTCCCTCACTAACTCCTTCTCCTCCCCTCACCTCCCCGTCCCTCCTCCTCCCCTCTCTCCCTCCCTCCCTCCCTCCTTCGCCTCCCCTGCTCCTATTCCTCCTTCCCATCCCTCCCCCTCTCACCTCCCCCCTCCTCATCCTCTCCTCCCTCACTCCTCCTTCTCCTCCTCACCTCCCCGTCCCCCCTTCTTCTCCTCCCTCTCCTCTCTCCCTCCTTCTGCTTGCCAATTGAGGAGGAGAGGAATGGGGGAGAGCCGACGGGAGGGAGGGAGGGAGGGAGGGAGGGAGGCGGTAGCTGGATTAATAAATCAGTAGGACAAAGCAGCAGATGAAGACATAGTGTCCTGACGTCGCCGGGAGCTCGCTGCCTCCAGAAAGGGAGAGCGTCTTCAAACCGTCACCCGCCCGGAACGATGCTGACAAACGCGTTTCATTTAAACACGAAGACGTAAGACGGACAGATGGACCGAGGCGGGGGGGCGCTTTTGTTTCAGAAGGTCAGCGTGCCTCTCCAGTCCACCTTCTGACTCAATGGGGACCTTATTGATGACTCTGTTGTTCCGTACCCTTCCCCCCCGTGGACCGACAGGAGTTCGGACAGTAAGCTAATAAAAACACACACTAGGTGGCCGATTCCTAATTCGTTCTCTGAAAATTGGGAACTTTGGTGAGAGGCTGCCAGTTAACCCAAAGAGTGTCTGAAAACCAGTGTGAGAGAAAGTTAGTCCAAGGGAAAAAGTTAGCTTAGAAAGTTAGAAAGCATAAGCGACGGTTAGCATTGCGACTGCGGTCGGAACGATGTTAGCGTTTAAGAGGCCGATGTTAGTGTTAAAGGGGGCGTGGTTTTAACCGCAATATCCAAACAAGGATAAAATCTAAAATAAACTTTT
Organism: Gadus macrocephalus; assembly: GCF_031168955.1. Lineage (NCBI taxonomy): Eukaryota > Metazoa > Chordata > Actinopteri > Gadiformes > Gadidae > Gadus > Gadus macrocephalus. The sequence goes on from NC_082389.1 coordinate 2,968,803, forward strand.
AGGCTGACTTATTCCCTTTTGTTGGCTAGCTAAAGGACACTTTAGCCTGGACCCTAATGCATCGTAAACAACCGTATGCTTAGCAGGCAACGCCACTTACAGCTCACAACAGGTAGCACATAAAACTAAAGCGTGAAAACTATGAGCTTCATCTTTAATGGACGCGCAAACTGTGTGTGTGCACGTGTGGCTCAGGGGGAGGGAGTATTTTAAAGACCTTTAACTTGAATTATTTAAAAAGCCCAGGCAGGGGGCCAGAGGGCTACGAGCAGCACACACACACACACACACACACACACACACACACACACACACACACACACACACACACACACACACACACACACACACACACACACACACACACACACACACACACACACACACACACACACGGAGGGATGATTAAGTGCTGAGGTTCGGATTCATAGAGCATCGAGACGGATGCAACTGATCACAGATTGACAAGAAGAGCAGAGAAACAGAAGAGAGAGGAGGAATAGAGGGGAGGAGAAGAGAGGGGGGGGAGAGGGGACCAGATGAGGGGAGAGAGGAGGGGAGATGGCTTTTATTTGAGATGTTTCCTACAGAGAGTTATCCAGATGAAGACTTAATGTCTCCAGTGCTGTGAGGTTATCTGAGGAGGAGGAGGAGGAGGAGGAGGAGGAGGAGGAGGAGGAGGAGGAGGAGGAGGAGGAGGGTCACTGAGTCGTATTACTCAGTAGATATGAGGCAGGAAGGTGAGGAGAACATTAATGTCTATTAGTGGCCATAGCTGTGGCTTTAGCTTTGCTAAGAAGGCCGATGTTTTGAGAAATTGTTAGGAGCTTCAGTGTTTTTTGCAACTTTTCACTTCAGTCAGAATCCCTGACACAGGTGAGCATTGGCTGTGTTTCAGACATCATGTTTTGTTACTTTCTGGACCACAGGCTGAGTGGCACCTAGGGGGGCCAGTAAAAGAACTGAGGAGGGCGGGACATGAATCAGCGAAAACGGTTTAGCAGCCAATAATGAGAGGGTGACTTTTATAAGGCTGTGTGTTTAATTGTGTGTGTGTGTGTGTGTGTGTGTGTGTGTGTGTGTGTGTGTGTGTGTGTGTGTGTGTGTGTGTGTGTGTGTGTGTGTGTGTGTGTGTGTGTGTGATATTCTGAGAGATTGATGGTTTCTCTGCCAGAGCGGCTGGCTCTGATTACCCAGAATCCCTCAGTCTACGGCGAACGCTCCCTGTGTCGCACTTTATAGTTTCTCATTATAGTTAGTCAGCTATTAGCCACACACACGCACACGCACACATGTTGGTTAAGCACCACTTCAAACACTCCGCCCTGCCTGATAACTATCATAAAACACACTCAACTTCTGCCCTGTGTGTGTGTGTGTGTGTGTGTGTGTGTGTGTGTGTGTGTGTGTGTGTGTTTTAGTGCCAATGTGAGACAAGTGTGTCTGTCTATGTGCGTCCATGTGCGTGTCTGCAGTCTGCTTTGCTAAGGCTTTGGACACACACACGTACGCAGGCGCACACACACACACACACACACACACACACACACACACACACACACACACACACACACACACACACACACACACACACACACACACACACACACACACACACACACACACACACCCCTCCCTGTTGTGAGATGTTAGAGCAGGGGTGCCCAACCTTTTTTGACCCAAGATCTACTTTTCAAGTAGCCAACCTCCCGAGATCTACCGGCCTAGTGTCAATATTGCAAACCTACCTTCAAGCGGGGGGGGGGGGGGGGGGGGGGAAGTACCGTGAACCAGCGCATGCGCTACCGCGCGTATATGTCCCGCGCAAATGTTATTTTATTAAAAAAAATACCGCGCGTATATGTCCCGCACAAATTTTATTTTATTAAAAAAATATATATATATATTTTATTTTTTTTCTTCTTCTTCACCCCTCGCGGTCGACTTGGGATCTTGCCGGCGGTCTACTGGTAGACCGCGATCGACTGGTTGGGCACCCCTGTGTTAGAGTAAACACACACTGAAGAATGTATTCATTCTCTTGTGTGAGAATAAATAACGTGAGAGAGACGTTAATATTTTACAAAGCGCTGCCTTCTACCAACAACTCCTCTCACGTCATCATCTTTAACAGAAAAGATCACAGAAAGTCTTATGGCTGGTCTCCCAGTCTATTATCTTCGGATGGCCTGCAGCTCCAGCCTGCTTCTAACTAGCAGTTAACTACCTCTTCTAGGCTCTATATATCAGATAGCCTCTTACAGCTAGCCTCTATTAGTTTGCCACAATCCAGTAGCTATCCTCCTTCAGCTATTAATCTAGGAGCCAGCCTCAATTAGCTAGCCTCTATATAGTAGCTTCCATCAGCTAGCCTCAGCTAGCCAGTAGTTCCAACGACTCTGTTCCAACAACTCTTTCAATGAGCTTCACATTCGTGAGCTAGCCTCTACCCTCTCTTGGACAGCTAGCCTCTAGCCTCAGCCTCCATCTAATACTGAGCACAGCGTGTGATTACACGTTTAACTTTTTGCTAACGGTTCTGACTCAGGCACACGCTATCCATATCCCTCTTTGTTGTTAACAAAGCCTCAAACACTTAAAGAGATACTTCACCGGTGGGAATATGAAGGTTTTATGAATTAAATAATTCAATGTATTATAAATGTGAAAAAAAAATTGAAATCGATTCATCCTAGGCTGAAAAAAGGCAGAAAGAGTGTTTTCATGGTCTCACTGGCTCAAAGTAAGATCACCTCCAACTACCACAGTGCATTGCGCTCGCTGCCCCGCCCACCTGTCGGTCTCCCGTCCCCCTCATTCCCCCTCAGTACGCGAGCTCCCGCCCCCTCTCATTCCTTATTGGTTGAACATTTTTCCACCAAAAGTGTGTTGTAGTCCTCGGCCCTTCTAGCGGGACAAGAGGTTTCTCCCGAAATGACGTAAAACGCGTCATTTGACGTCATTTCGGGAGAAAATTAGATGAGAAAAAATGGGCCAAGGGGAGACTGGTTTAGACTGATATTTTATTTATAGATTTATTTATATTACAATAGCGATTTTATAATGGTAGAACGCCGGTTCTAAATGGGTGAAGTATCCCTTTAAGGGTTTAGCAGCTAGCCTGCTAAACGCTGAGCGCAGTAGTGAGTGAAGAAGTTCTGCTTTAGTGTCATAGATTCACTGCAGATCAAACAGTAGATACTTCATCTGAACAGCAGATCTGCAGCATGGAATCTCTTAGGATTTGTTGCTGCTTGTGTTTCCTTCTCTCTCCGCCTCTTAGTCAATCTCTGCTTCCACTTTAGTTTGTCTATGGACCCCTGTTTTCATGCGCTTCATATATTCATATCGATTTCATTCATTGTCATCAATCATTTAGTCGTTCATTAAATGATAACATTGACTCGCACTGGTTTTAAACATTTGAATGTGCTTCATGAGTTAACTCGAATCTGCTCGACTTCATTGTCTTGCGAGAACAATGTCAGAGTGGTTCCGTGAAAAAAACGCATTTTGGCCGAACAAGACGGGAGGGGAAAGGAGAACTAGCATCCGTTTTGATGCAGCTCGTAAACAAAGCCTCAAACACTCAGGCGCTTAGCAGCTCGACCGGCGCGCGGAGCAGCTCACAGAGCGCAGAAGTGCTGCGCTAGACTCATAGTTTAACTTCACATCAAACGCGAGATCAAACGGGAGAAGTTGGCAACGCAGCCGAACTCTAAACAGCGGGGTCGCCCCGGCAAGCCTTTTAAACTGTCGAAAGAACCAGGTTTATATATTAAAGGGATTAAGTCGTAAACGGGAGATACTGCATTAGCGCTGGGTCAAAATATAGTTTATTTACAAGACTGACCACTTAGCTAAACCCTGAATTTTAGCAGTAGCTCTCACCGTAGCGCATGTGGCTAATTCTGTCAGACCACACCGCGAGCTAACCACCATGCTGTTGCCGTCACAGGGAAACCGCCTAACTGCAAGCTTGGCTTTTTGTACTTTTTTGCTCCGAGCTGAACTTCAAACAGACGTCATGCGATCCCGTGGGTGGTGAGCGTTTTGCTGACGCTCCACAATGGTGCCTGGGGTCACAGTGGCGCAGCGTTTACAGCTGGCTTACCGAGGAGAACATTTTAGCTAACGGGAACAAACAGGGGGAGATACAAACTGAGGTGTGTATCAGTGTTTCAGGTGTTTGAGTGTTGCCGTTGAGTGTTTTAGGTGTTTGAGTAACATTCTCTTCGTTGGGAGTGGTTGTGGGGTTTCATTGTTTCGTTGATTTGTGGTCCTGTTCCCGAGCCAGTGTTGCTATATTTAACAGATGTCTCAGGATTGATCGCATCTGGTGGTAATGGCTGCATTAAACAACCGATTAGCCATCTGCCTGTCTGTGAGTCTGACAGAGAGAGACTGCGACAGAGGGCAGACCGACCGATGAACAGGTTCAAGAGAGGACAAGCGTCGCTCTTTACCCATAACCACCGGTGGTCGTGAGCAAGCGGTGAGCTAACGAGCTAACAGGGCTATTGGCAGGATAAGGGCGGCGCCCCTTCATGAAACAGCAGGAGGCCTCGTATACACGGGGATGTGTGTGTGTGTGTTGATGTCAGTAATGTATACAGTGTGTGTGTGTGTGTGTGTGTATCTCCCACCCGATGAGAACACACTGGCTTTGTGTGTGTGTGTGTGTGTGTGTGTGTGTGTGTGTGTGTGTGTGTGTGTGTGTGTGTGTGTGTGTGTGTGTGTGTGTGTGTGTGTGTGTGTGTGTGTGTGTGTGTGTTCTCATCTGCCACCCGATGAGAACACACTGGCTGTGTGTGTGTGTGTGTGTGTGTATTATATATAGTGTGTGTGTGTGTGTGTGTGTGTGTGTCGCCTACCCGATGAGATCACACTGGCTGTGTGTGTGTGTGTGTGTGTGTGTATTATATACAGTGTGTGTGTGTGTGTGTCGACTACCTGATGAGGACACACTGGCTGAGTGTGTGTGTGCGGGCGAGTGCGTTATGCAGTGTGTGTCTTGTACCTGATGAGGACGCACTGGCTGTGGCCCCTCCTCCAGAGGGCCCTGTAGCACTCGTTGGCCACGGCGTAGATGTGGGGCTCCATGGCGCCCAGGTGCTGGCGCGAGTAGCGCTCCACGGCGGACGGTCCGTAGAGCTCCGGGACGGGCTGGTAGGGGTTCACCGCCGCCAGGATGGACCCGATGTACGTCTGGGGGAGGGAGGGCTCGTTAACGAGAGGTCTCGTTAGTGACGTTAACGAGAGGTCTCGTTAGTGACGTTAACGAGAGGTCTCGTCAGTGACGTTAACGAGAGGTCTCGTCAGTGACGTTAACGAGAGGTCTCGTAAGTGACGTTAACGAGAGGTAACTTTAGTGACGTTAACGAGAGGTCTCGTTAGTGACGTTAACGAGAGATCTCGTTAGTGACGTTAACGAGAGGTCTCGTTAGTGACGTTAACGAGAGGTCTCGTTAGTGACGTTTACGAGAGGTAACTTTAGTGACGTTAACGAGAGGTCTCGTTAGTGACGTTAACGAGAGGTCTCGTTAGCGACGTTAACGAGAGGTCTCGTTAGTATTATTGAGAGGTCTCGTTAGTGACGTTATTGAGAGGTCTCGTTACAGACGTTAACGAGATGTCTCGTTAGTGACGTTAACGAGCGGTCTCGCTGAGATGGCCCTTTGAATTGTATTGAAAGACTGTATTCAACAACGTTCTTAACTGCAAGCACATGATACATGCCACTGAACAAAGAGAGAACCAATGAAACAGCTTCATTGTCCAAAAAATATGAAAAAAAAAGTCTGAGATCATATGATCTTTTAGAGTAAAAGTGCAAAAACCTTTCAAAATATAAATATGGTTACATTCATGGGAACCACCCTTGCATTCGATTACAGTCAAATACAATTAAATAAATACAGTTAGAAGCGGTTATGACCAGTTCTCAGTCGTTCCTGCCAGTTCTAACCAAGTGGAATCCGAATCTGAGCCGTTTCACCGGAGAAGGCCCCGAAAAGCCAGAGGAACGTGCGACCTTTAGGGGCGGGCTTTCCCCTCCGGAGCTAACCGACGTATGTTCTCCACACCGGTGTCATGTGTCAAACGTCAGAGGAACCCAGTGATGAACGAGAGGCTGGTGGAGCCAGCAGAGTCATGGCATGAGCTGGGTTCTGCGGTGGAGACCCACAGATGATAGGTCTAATGGAGGACCTCAGCTCAGAGCTCCTGCTGTTCGGGCCTGGAGGTCATCGTGGGACAACGAGAAGAAGCTTTAGGCCTCAACTGGAACTTCATCTGAACCCAGATCTGCAGCCTGGAACATTTTAGGTATTGTTTACTCACTGCTGGTGTCTCCTTCCCGCTCTGTCCCTCAGACCACCTATGTTCCCACTTTAGTTCGTCTATAAACCCCTGTTTCATGCTTTTCATGTATTCATATCGATTTCATGCATTCATCATTTGTTTAGGCGTTCGGTAATTGACACAACTTTGGCGAGGGCTGATTTTTATACATTTGGATGTGCTTTAGGAGTTAACTTAAATAAGCTCAACTACATTGTCTTGCGAAAACAATGTGAGAGCTGTTCCATGTAAAATATGCAACTTGTTTTAGCTGACGAACTAGGAGGGCAAAAGGAGAGTGTGTCCATTCCAACGCAATGCCAAGTGTGTATGTGGCTGCGTATATGTGTGTGAGTGTGTTGAAGTTCTTTGCTAACTTAAATGCACACAAACAGCAGTAGAAGTAATTGCTGGCAGAGAAAATCAAGCTCTCCACGACAGTGATGTAGCGTGTGTGTGTGTGTGTGTGTGTGTGTGTGTGTGTGTGTGTGTGTGTGTGTGTGTGTGTGTGTGTGTGTGTGTGTGTGTGTGTGTGTGTGTGTGTGTGTGTGTGTGTGTGTGTGTGTGTGTGTGTGTGTGTGTTACCAGGTCGGTAAAGCATACTTCAAGACAAATGCGGAATCACAAGTTGGAGCCACTGAGAACTCCGGGTCACATGATGTTGTGACGACGTTCCAAACCAACATTCTTAATCGGAACGCATTCCGACTGAATGTTTAGCTGGAACCCGATCAGGCGCATTCTGTCCGAACATTTCCCAACGTGAAGTCGATTCTGTGGGAATGTTCCGGATCATGGGGTCAGAACAGTCTCATTAATAATGAATGCACAGAGAAGGATTCACAAATGTATTTTGTGATTTATACATAAATTACTCTCTTCTCACAAATACATTTCAATGCACACACAAATGCATATCGATATGTATAAATGTAAAATAAATCCCTATACAAAAACAAGTTTTAAATAACTTTTAACATAAATCCATAAAAATATTAATTAAAAAAATATTTACAATTTTCATAAAAGATGTATTTGGATGTTGTCACATTTACATACAAACTTTTTTCATGTGTGAACTTGTTTGCATTTGTGTGTGAACTGGTCTGTATTTATATGGCATCTGATTGGCTACAGAGAGTTCCAAAAATCCACAGATAAATACGGACCAGTTCACAGTCACTCACAAATGCAAACAAGTTCACAAATGAAAAGCGTCTTGTAAATTCAAGTTTAACAACATCCAAATACATTTTTTATGAAAATTGCAAATATTTTATTAATTCATATATTTATGGATTTATATTACATTTATTTAAAACAATACACATTTGTGTGTGGATCAGAAATGTGTTTGTGAAACTTATTTTTGTTTATGGATTTATTTTATTCATATCCGATATCCATTTGTATTGTGTGTGCTTTGAAATGTATTTGTGAGAAGAGAGTAATTTATATATAAATCACAAAATACATTTGTGAATCCTTCTCTGCGCATTCATTATTAATGAGACTGTTCTGACCCCATACCGGATTCCCACATTTCCTGAAGGAATCCCTTCAGGACGACAGAGATCTAGAAAGCCCACAGACTGACTGACCTGCATTGTCTGCACCCGGCTGCCATGCAAAACCATCGGCCTGGCAGTTTGAGGAACTATTTACATGGCAAATAGCGTGTGCACTACCTCCTGTGAACGCACACATGGGAACAATGGGATTTGGGTGGGGGGCGGGAGGGGGGCAGTAGCTCGTAGCATCATCAAACCATAAACCAGGTGATGTTTGGCAGGGCAGCCGAGCACAACCGTGTTGTGTAAACAGTGCGGGTCTGGTGAGATACACGTTGCGTATCTGGACCTGGTTGTGTTAAGACACCACACCAGAAGGTCTTCCTGTTTACACAGGGTCTCATCACAGGGGCCTCCTCACAGGGTCTGCTCTCAACTGGAAAGTCGGACTCAAGAGCTCTGCAACGCCCCGGTCTGATAAGCATAGTGCTGAACGATCGGGAGCGCTGTTTGGTTTGTGTGCTCGCTTTAAACAACGTCTCCATCCCTGGTTTCAACACTTTGAACTGTTTTAAAACCTTTTAAAACAAACACACCGGTGAACCCAGCCTCTTCCAGTGTGTGACTTTGGGGTCGTTGTTGAAAGCTTCACCTCACTTAACAGTTTACCACCACCATAAATGCGAAGGTGTTACTCGACGTTACAAACGCAGTACATGACAGTTTTACAACAATGCCGTAAACCAACCGACGCAGGCCGAGGTTCTCGTTTCTGTTTCTGCATTCAGCAGAACAAAGCAGGGAAACAAACTTTTATTTTGCACTGATGAATGCAGAAGTGACGGAGTCGTCTGAAGCCACAACCTTCCTCTTCCTCGAAACAGAGGACACAACGTGATCTGTGATCCTCCACCACCGGCGTCGGCACATCCAACCGACCTGCAGGCTGTGGTTGACTCCCGGTCCCAGGGGACCCAGAACCGGCCGGAACTCTCCCTCCACCTCGCTACATCACCACCAATCGGTCGGGCCCACTCTCCAACCCCCAGCCCGGTGACGGCCTCCACGGACAGGCTCCTCCTGGGAGCTAAATTGGCTGAGGTCCTGGATTGCAGTCTCCCTATTGGCTGTGGTGGTGGTGGTGGAGAGCGCTCCCCTGGCGTTCCAGGGTGTTAACGCAGCGTGTCGGGGGACGAGTACGTTGGCGTTGTGCTCCGTACCGCAGCAGAAACACTATCTCTGTTTACTCTGTTGTGTGGCGTGCCTGCCAACCTGGCTGCGGATTGGCTGGTTCAAATCCTTGTCGGAATACGATTGGTTAGGAGGAAACGTTGGCAGATGAAAGGTAGTCATAGCAACAAAGTGACGGCTACGGTTTCCACGGCAAATCAACGAAAACCCCACACAGCTTAACCGACCCCAACCAGCCAAAACTAGTTCACCATTATCAAACAGATTCAAAATATGAGAGTCAGACGGTTCAGCCAATCAGTGGGCGTTTCCTTGGGTCCCTTTCTGTCCGTGTGCTGGAGTGTACAGACGGACAGCCGACCCAGAGCTCCTCCTCTCTTCCTCCCAGCACCAGAACTCCCAGAACTCCCACCACGGCCGCCGCCACCAGGCGCTGAGACCGGCCTCCGCGCAGGAAATGAAGCCCAGATGGACCGACTCAGAATCACAACCAGACCTCCGATAAACCCGGCAGGCTGCAGCTGGCAGCCGATCGCAACAGGAAATGTAGCTAAAGCTGCTTTCACACCGCCGCGCGGCAACTCGCCGCCTCCATTCATTTCAATGAGGGAAGGGGCTACAAAAAGCGGTTGCCGCCCACGTGAACACCCACAGATTTGAAACTTTCGGCGGCAGCAGCAGCCGCTTTTGAAGACGCCGGGCCCTTCACACCGCCGCACTGAACCCTCCGGCAGCGAGGCGGTTGCCGCGCGTCGGTGTGCAAGCACCTTTAGCGGCAGAGACAGCACCGCCGTCCCAGCGAGCAGCTAGTGGACTGAGTGACCGCAGCAGGAAATGTAGCTTAGCGACAGAGAGACCGCCCCCGTCCCAGCTAGCAGCTATCAGCTAGTAAACTACCGCTCTGAGTGATCAGCAGCAGGGCATGTAGCCTTGCGACAGTGACAGTGGTGCCGCCGAACCAGCTAACTGCTAGCAGCCAGCGCACTAGTGGACTGAGTGTTCGGCAACAGGAAATATAGCTTAGTGACAAAGATAGCGCCGCAGTCCCAGCTAGCAGCTAGCGGACTGAGTGATCGGCAGCAGGGAATCTTGCCCATTGACAGAGAGACCGCCGTCGTACGAGCTAGCATCTAGGTGATAAACAGCAGGAAGCGTAGCCTAGCGACAGAGTGATGGAGTGAATGACTGCTGTAGCAACATGCAGTGGGTAACTGCACTGAACTGGTCATGTGATCCCGGCGGCTCTGTTTTGATTGGCTCCGCGGGGCAGTCCGAAAGGAAGTGCTAATAAATGACACGGCCACGGGATGATGTGAGGAATGCGTCGGGTTCACTGCTGGAACGCTCGTTCACAAACCGTTTATTTTCTCGGCAAAAAAAGACGGATTTCACACATGACAACGAAAACCAAGATTAATGCACGGTGCACACAGCAGCGCAGAACATAAAGTCTCCAAACTCAGGAGAAAGAGAACAAAACAACTAAACCAGAGTATATTTCCAGAGATTATTCGAAGAGCCGGTTCGTACTGGTTCCCAGCACGAGACGCGGTACCGCTAAATGACAACCAGCCGCACCGCAGAACATCTCCTCTTGCTCCGAACAATGTAGGCAGTGAGAACCCTCTAATGGCTCCAGGCTGTGTGGGTTTAGCTCCCAGAAGCCCTCAGAGGGAGCAGAGCGGGGGGATTGAACTAGCAACCCTGAGATACCAGCGGTCCACCCGACAGCAGGAGCAGCGGTCCACGCTCTGGTCGTGGAACAATAAATAAATAGACTCAAACAGGACCCTGGGAAAAGTCTGCCCTCCGCGCGGGGCTACCTGTCTGACACGAAGTGACATCACCCAGGGATAACATTCACTCCAACACACACGAGCAGAGGAGGTGACATCACAGGGTGCTTGGCTTGGTGTCCAGCGTGAGAAACGTCTGAGGTCCATGCAGGCTGGGGGTCTCGGGTTGTAGGGCATGACTCTCACTGCTCTCTGGGGAGATGGAGCTCCTACTGTTCAGGGTTGACCGAGACTCTGCATAGCCTCGCACTGACTGTATGCAGTACATCCTTGCACTTAAAAATTGTTGGGTCTTAATGTAAATGTACTGAGAGGAAATGGGAGGGCTTAGTGTGGGAGGTGGGAGATGAGGGGGGGCATTAGTGTGTGAGAGGAGACCAGGTGGGAGAGGTGAGAGGGCGAGTGACCCTGTGGGGGGATCTCTCTCTCTCTCTCTCTCTCTCTCTCTCTCTCTCTCTCTCTCTCTCTCTCTCTCTCTCTCTCTCTCTCTCTCTCTCTCTCTCTCTCTCTCTCTCTCTCTCTCTCTCTCTCTCTCTCTCTCTCTCTCTCTCCTATTCAAAGGGGCCATATTGGCATGAAAGTTCTTTGACGCACATAACTTCACGTCACACTAACTAGAGGTTTTTAAATTAGTGGAAAGTGTAAACATTGGAATTAAGGTTGTCACTTTAAATGATTCTCCCCTCTCCCTCCCTCTCTCCCTCCATCATGGTGGGGTGAGGAATGTATTTGCAGAGTGCTGGGGGGCAGGGGGAAGAGGGGGGGGGGGGGGATGGAGGGAGGGGGGGAGGCTGACCCATGTCTGATACGAAGCAGCCTCCCCCCCCCAGTGAAGAGGTCACCAGAACAACATCCAAATGTCCTGGGAGAGGAACGCCGTTGACTCGCATTCCCCCCATACCGCCATATTCATCCTGTCACCACAACTTACTCAACAATGAAAAACTATTCATTGTGTTTATGTTGACTTTATTGTTGAACCCTGACCCCTCACCATCCACGGACCGAAATGGATCAACATGGACGTGATTCACCTTCGGACGCTGGGGTTCTGAACCCCCTGTGGACGCACTCATGGGGTGGCCGTGCTTAGGAATGTGTTTTTGTAAACGTGTGCATGATGAGTGTGTGGGTGCGTATGAATGTTTGACCGGCCTCCAGCATTGACAGACAGAGGGACGGTCTGGGAGAGATGGACTCATGGACAGTGTTTTCAATGGCTGGCACCTACACTGGAACCTTTCACAAAGACATGTGCATGTGTGTGCGTGAGTCTAAAGTCCTCCTGCGGGTGTTAATGTTTTCTGTTTTCTAAACATGATTAATCATCGTTAGCGACACCTCATTTCATCCCGCCTCGACAGCATCAGTATTCAAGAACCAGATTGGTGGGCTTGATTGGAACTCCCTGGTCCAGAACTCTCCGCTCCAGAACTCCCTCTGGTTCATAACGCTCTGGTTCAGAGTTTAGAGCCCATAAATCCCCTTTATGGTTCCCCACCGCTACACTCCACATGTGCTACCTGGTTCCACACGCTGGACGTTTTAAACCCTGCATTTCCGGTGGCTACATCTGTGTCAAACACCCCTCGCTCCCCAGCCAAAGGGGGGGGGGGGGTTAGCATGCATTTTAGCGCTGACTTGTATTAGTTGCCTAGCATGCCGAGGGATGTCATGTGTGTGAGAGGTTTTCCATTCTGGCAGTCAAGGAGCCTAGTGCCGTCGCCAGGAGAACGTCACGAGGCCAGAGGTGGAGCTTTCATCTTCACCGGAGAGGTTATTTTTATCTGCTTCCCGTGCGGACGAGACCACTGGATCGACCAGATCTCTGTCTCGTTGTCGCAAAGGCAATGATGAGAATATGGCATTGAACAGAATTTGTATCTCTCTAAACACACACTGAACGAACACACACACACAGACACACTAAACACCACACACACACACACACACACACACACACACACACACACACACACACTGAATGAACACCCACACACACACAAAGACCAATAAACTCGTTGCCCTGGCTTCTTCGCCACGCTGAGAAAACAGAGATGTAATAAAAGCACTTGGGTTTGACCGACCTCCAGCAGAGACAGACAGACAGACAGATAGATAGAAAGAGAGGCAGAGATGGACTTATGAGGTAGTAGTTTTAAACTGCTGGCCCTTATACTGGAATCTTCCACAAATAAATGTGCATTCATGCGTGTGTGTGTGTATGTGTATGTGAGTGTATGCGTGAGTGTGTGCGTGCGTGCGTATGTCTGAGTGAGGGCACCCCTCGACAGCTGCTTCTAATCACAGAACCACCACAGCTTCTAGAACCGTCCGCCGGCCCCGTTCAACCCAACTAACGCCAATTAGCGCCAAGGGACGCACCTGGAATTAGCGTTGGTTTAGTTAACCCCATCTGCGTGCGTTAGCCCCGTAGCTAAGTCCCTGAGAGTTCAGGTTAGAGTTAGCATAATGCTAACCCATGTTAGCATTAGGGTTAACTCCAGGTTAGCGCTTAGCTTCAGGTGCTATCCATTAAGCATAGCATCTTCCTCTGTATTTAACAACGTGGCCCGCGGCCGTTAAACCGAGCTGGAGTGTGGAGTGCAGTGGGCCTCAAATCGTCTGCTGATTGACAGCTCAGGTAACCAAAAGGTTATCGTGGGATGAAAGGTCAGGGAGGAGCTGGGGGGGGGGGGGGGGGGGGGGGGGGGGCATACCGACGAGAAGCTACCATGATCTAAGGACGAAGGTATTCGGTGAAAGAGGTTCGACTGGCGTGTGGAATCCGATCCGCTCAGAGAAGCTGTTTTCATTGTGATTCCATCAGGGGTGCTGCGAGGAATTCTAGGACCCCCTCAAACATGTGACAGAGGGGCCCCCCCCATACCAGTCCATCAAACACTGAATCACCTCCACCCTCTGAAGGGGCCCCCCGTAATACCCCCCCCATACTGTACAATGAAGAGGAGGCCTCTACACACACACACGGATGTACACACACATGGACGTACACAAACACACACACACTCATGGACGTACACACACACACACACACACACACACACAGACATGGACACACACACACACACAATGGACGTACAAAGACACACACACACACACTGGACGTACAAAGACACACACACACACACACACACACACACACACACACACACACACACACACACACACACACACACACACACACACACACACACACACACACACACACACACACACACACACACACACACTTCCTGTGGGTCCAGCCTCGCTCAGACAGTTCGGATATTAGTTCAGCCTCGTAACAACAAACACCCTCCCCTATACTTTAATGAAGTCGGATTATGATCCTGTGTTAATAAACAAGAATTTATTAACTACGATGTCAGACGAGCATCAGAGAGCACCGAGGACTTCAGGGGCCCCTCGGACCCCAAACCGAATCCCCCCCCCCCCCTCCCACTCATACAGTCTAATGACTCCAGCGTGTGAGGGGGTTGGGGGAACAGTGGAGGATCCCGGCTGAACGGTTCTGGGTTTGAATCCCAGTCACGTGTCGGTAACCTAAACTGTGGAGATCCCAGAGCAGGGACCAACCTTCTTCACCTGGCAGATGACCTGCTGACACAGAAAACGACAGAACCGACCCTGTGACGGAGGGACAGACAGACTGCGTGGGTCTGTACTGGAGATGTTACAGACGCGAACACACACACACACACACACACACACACACACACACACACACACACACACACACACACAGGCACACACAGGCACACACAGGCACACACAGGCTGAAAGCATCGAAAGGATCTAGAAGCGTTCTGCTCTACATGCCGATAAACATTCATGACAAACAGAACTTTGGAACAAGTTCCACGAGGCTGGAGGGAGAGTGTTCTGCTCTGCAGTCAGGCGAGAAGGAAAGCAGGGCTCTGGGGAACAGCTACTAGGTATGGAGGAGGACTGTGTTCGGACGTGGGAACCAGTTATCATGAGTCAGGAGCCCAGAACATCAACGCAAACCACAGCCTCTTAAACGTCATCGATACCCGTTCGATCAGACCGCAGAAACGCTTCACGAGGCTAATCACCGCGGCTACAGCGGCATGCTAATGATGCAAACAAAGGACGTTCTGTCGCTATGCTAATGCAGCTCGTAGCTACGAAGGGGAATACACGGAAAACAAGAGAGTTGGCGGCCGGCCGGTCGACTCCTGTACTTTGAGGTGATTAACAGAGCTGAGCCAGCGTTCTCCCGGGGAACTCAGAGCAGCGGCGAACACAAAGGAGGCCTTGTCACGAGGCCCCGCTGACCTCCGACCTCCTCGCCATCCAGCCGCTAATCACGGCTGAATGTTGCCGTATGGTTGAAATTATCCAATCAATCCCCCCCCTCCCCACACACACACACACACCCCCCCATCAACATACACACACACACACACACCCACACACAAACACACACACACACACACACACACACACTCAGCGTAGCCCACAAGGGGAATTATGAGAGAGGTTTGGCGCGACGGTGCCTGGGCCGAAGCTTCGAGCAACAAGAAGTCGGTTGCTCTGAAGCGGTCGCTTGATGGTTTCATCGTCTGGTCAGCCTGCTTGGATCGGTGCTCGGCTCTTGATGTCTGTTGGCCGGGCGGGCCACTCGTTTGGGGACAGACGCTGGCGTCAGGATGAAGGCGGGCAGTAAAAGTTGATCAAAAGGTGGACGGTGAATATAGAGCCGATTGGTTGAAAGTGTTTTCTGTTACGGGAATGAAACATGTGGGATGGTTTAGAAGCTTGTGTTAGCGGGGTTATTTCTGATTACCGTTTAGGCTTTCCAGATGAAGCTATTTTATACCAATACAAGAATAGATTCAGATGGATTTTAGTCTTGTTCTAGCAATAAGTGGCAGTAGAACGTGAGTTGCAACACAACGAGACGTTTCACACAATGAAAAGCATTCACTGTGCTCACATTCACCGTTACTTTGGACGCACGGAGCTGGAATCTTTGTCTCAAAAGCTAACGTAGCTCTTTGCCTAGCCGCAACCAGCTAGCAACTGCCAAATCCGCTTCCAAGCCCGCGGCCAGAATACCAGGCTTTAAAACAAGCGTCAAACCGAGCGACTCCTACCCTTCAGAGTCAGAGTTTAGTGTTGCCCTTGGCTTCCCAACAACGCTGAGCTGGCCAGGTTAAACGCCGGTTTTAAAACGAGGATTCATGGAAAACTAAAAATGGAGGCAAGCGATTAGTCATCGCCACCCAAAAACAACACGGGTGCTGTTAAGGTTTCCGTCGTCTATGGTTACCGTGAGCGGGTCAGGGACATCAGGTCTAAAAGAGTCTAGATTTCAACACCAACGTTTCATGGAAGCACCCATGTGGCCGGTGTCGAACTGGACTGAAGATAACAAAGACATGTGAGCGATAAAGACGTCTTCCTTGAACATAACGCATGTTCTGACCTGTGCTGAAGAAGACATGGTACGACCCGTGCCCCATCCCTGAAGAGAGCCAGTACAAACCACTGAGACACCACGCTGACATCAAATATTACAAAGCAAACATTTCAGCTCCAGAGTAAAAGTCCCATTCCGTGGATGGAAATGGAAGACCGAATCTCAGCAGTGGCTATGAAAATACGGGGAGGAAATCAAAGAATAGCAGCGATCCAAAATGGTGGTTCTCACAGTCTCCAATGCAACCGCTCCGATGCAACCACACCTTAAAATAGAGGAGATAAAGACATACAGAGCATTGGCAGGGCTAGACAGTGAGACCGTTTCTCACCGGCCAAGACCCACCGCACACATTCACAGGCTTCTCCTTACCAGCATCATCAAAGAAGCGCAACTTTTTAATTTGATTTTTAATTTGATTTCATACTTTCATACTTTATTATATAGTGAGATCGACGGGAAGCTATGGGAGACAGAGGGGAGGGCCTGCAGCAAAGGACCACGGCAGGAATCAAACCCGTGTCACTGCGATCAGGACTGAGCCTTAATGGTATTCGCTCTGCCCGGGGCGCCACCGGGGGGGCCCAAAGTAACTCAAGCGTAACTTTGAGATCTGTAGGTCAATTACAATCGTTTGCTAAGGAAAGCAGTCCAGTCGTTCCTGCTCCTGTGTGTATTCTCACAGGATTTAAAGAGAAGAAAACATTTCTGACAGGCGGAGGGGAACCGTCATAAAGTAATAACTGCATAACGCGAACCAGACAAGTTGACACAAAACTCATATTCTTTCATTTAAGCGCCGAGCGGGGAGAACTGTTAGAACATGGTGGAACACACACAGAACATTCCGGAAGAAAAACCAGATCTCCTGCCTGCCCATATGTGTCAACCTCACCCCCTGGCTTGCTCTCTCTCTCGCCCACACCCGGTCTCTCTTTCTCTCTCTCTCCTTCCCCCTTCCTTCTCCCTCCCTCACCCTATCTCTCTCTCCTTCTCTATCTGTCTCTCTATCTGTCTCTCTCTTGGATACGATAAAGCAGAGAAGTTAAAATCTCATGTGAAGGACGTGCGACTCTGTCAAACAAAATCTGTTGACGTCTGTCCAAATAAAAAAAACACTGCAAGAGGTCAAGGTGAGACCAGCAGGCATGTTTGCTTTGGTACAGCATCGTAATATCTGGGATAAGAGATGGATGTTTGGTCTCAGCCTCAAAGATGAAATGTTCATGAGAGGAATCAACCGAGTGAGAAACTAATCGGGAAAGATGGCGACCCAACGACATTATGTAAACGCATCCGAAGCTATCAAACTGAATTATTCTGGACAGCAGTACACTTATTGCTCCAATGGTCACAAGAAGATCCCTGCTTCCAGATTAAGGATTGGGTTGAGAGGTATGGAATGGGATCCAGGAACAGAGCTGGAGATCTGTGTATAACGGATAAACTAAACTGAGCCTTAAAGGAGCATTTCACCGGTGGAGGCATGAATATGTATTGAAATTGGGTCCTATATGTAGTCGAATAATAAAATGAAATTCTAATTTGGTGCCGTCTTGACCGAGAAAAGGCAGAAAGTGACTTTTTGGCGCTTGTGGATTGAAGACAACAACTCCCACCATGCACCACGATGCACAACTTCGCTGGCCACTCCCGCTGGTCTAGATCTCCGCCTATCGGACACCTCACTGTTCCATCTACCAAGCTGATACCGCAAGACTGCTTGAAAATCATTTCACACAACATTTCTAGTGAAGAGTATTAGTTGGTGAACTCAGTGAATTAGTCCTCGTTTGTATTTCGTTCGAAATGGTGAACTTTTACATGGTGCCATCTTCTTTGTCAGATCCAGTACCTTCCGCCATTGTACTTCAGTTTCATCAACAGCCTCTGTTAGCTTAGCTTCAGACGCTGTGGATGTTAGTTTCTGCTGTTGAAGTCCCAAAATAAGTTAATGATGCACGACCATTCAAAAATATGAGTGGGTTTCTAACGATACAAAGCTTAGTGGAAATGGGTGAAGTTTCCCCTTAAAGCAGGTTTAACTGACCCCTGTAGTGGTTGGGTATAGGGGTCCGGATTGGGAACCAGAGGTAGGGATGGAGGGCGAGGAGCTCGGTACTTACATAGATCTTGCGGTGCTGGTATCTGAGGTGGAGGTTGTGCATGATGGCTCCGTCGTGGAGGTCGTCCAGCGTGGCCATGTCCTCCACCCCCTGGATGCTGCTGGGGTGCATGGCCTGCACCTTCTGCCTGCTCAGGGCGTTCTGCTTGTAGGTGTACACCTGGAGACACGGGGGGGGAAGGTGACAGATCAGGAGACAGGTAGGACCGCAGGTGAGAGGACAGGTAGGACCGCAGGTGAGAGGACAGGTGAGAGGACAGGTAGGACCGCAGGTGAGAGGACAGGTAGGACCACAGGTGAGGGGACAGGTGAGAGGACAGGTAGGACCGCAGGTGAGAGGACAGGTAGGACCACAGGTGAGGGGACAGGTGAGAGGACAGGTAGGACCAAAGGTAGGACCAGAGGTGAGAGGACAGGTAGGAGCACAGGTGAGAGGACAGGTAAGACCAAAGGTAGGACCACAGGTGAGAGGACAGGTAGGATCAAAGGTAGGATCACAGGTGAGAGGACAGGTAGGACCACAGGTAAGAGGACAGCTAGGACCAAAGGAAGGAGCACAGGTGAGAGAACAGGTAGGATCAAAGGTAGGATCACAGGTGAGAGGACAGGTAGGACCAAAGGTAGGACCACAGGTGAGAGGACAGATAGGAGCACAGGTGAGAGAACAGGTAGGACCAAAGGTAGGACCACAGGTGAGAGGACAGGTAGGACCAAAGGTAGGACCACAGGTGAGAGGACAGGTAGGAGCACAGGTGAGAGGACAAGTAGGACCAAAGGTAGGACCACAGGTAGGAACACAGGTAGGACCAAAGGTAAGAGGACAAGTAGGTGCACAGGTACGGTCATGGGTAAGACCACAGGTCACACAGTAGAGAACTGAACACACCGTCTCCATCACTCATGTTCTGCTAGTTAATCAGTTGATGAATTTTTCCAAAGCAACCCACAGTGAATTAAGGTTGGTGACGTCATCAATGAGCAGGTAGGGGTTTAGTTAGGTTTGTTTTAGCCTCGACGTTGGAGTTCAAACCCAGACCCTTTGGGCTGGGAGTCAAACACCATGACCACTAGATTATACTGACACACACATTCACATAACACCACGAGAAAGAAAAACATGACATTGAACTTTCCATGCTCTTAACGGCTGTAATCTATAATGAGGTAAACAGATATATGAATGTGTACTGCGTTCAAGAATCTCATCATCAGATTGGAGGCCGTGCCTGGGTTTTTACTCTCTGTCCTCGAATACTACACACCAAAGTACACACTCAGGAGACAAAACAAACATAGCTTAAAGGTTGGGAATGGGATTTGCGAAATGCCATCAGATTTTGAAAATACACAACTCAAATGGTCCTACCCCCTCTCCTTCAACGCTGACTCTGACTCCACCCATTCCAAGTACATGGACGCGCAATCATGCACGAGCGAACACAGATGCGCGAGAGCGAGCCATCAGCTAGTTAGCTAGCTCCAGTAGCTACCGCAGGATAACAACAAACAGAAGCTTGCTCTGGGTCACGAGCTTTGAGTATTGATTATATATATTATAGCTTTGAGTTTTGACTTTCCAAAGCGGGAAGACCTTAGCCATAGGTTTTATATCCCCAAATCAGAAGAGCTCAGCACCACAACCATGTGATCCCCTCTCTACTGGGTATAGAAGCTGGTCTCCCAGCTCAGACTCAGAGGAACCCACACTCTGCTTCACTTCAGCTGGAAAGACCAGGTCGCCTATGATGGTCCCTCAGTGGTCAGGTAGATCTGATATTACTTTGTTGATCCCTGACGGGACTTTCAGATGTGAGATAGCTAGGATGGTGAATGAGTGGTCAGTGAGGTCCCGCTGCAAGCAATTGGCTCGATACTAAGGTCGGGGTTTGAGCAATCTACCAAATCCTGACTGTTCGAAGAAAGGCTCTCAAAGTGAAGTCTTAACATCAAATATGCAGAATGAAGCACTGATTTTCCAAGCCTTACTAAACCTACTATTTCTAGTTGTCTTTCTAAAGCTAATTAGCCATTGAATAAATCTCCTCACTAGATGAAACGGGTCTTCAATGCTTGGTCTGGTGTGTCCGTCTGAGTGCGTCCCTCTATGCTCTGACAGCAGATCCAGTCGTGCTCAGCGAGCATTCAGCCGTGAGGAGCCCTAAGCTGCAGGATCAGCCGGCTCCAAACGGTCCTGTCAGGACAGGACCAGACTCCCCTGCAGGGGCCCTGCCCTGGGGGAACACAGCCTCGTAACCTGGGACTGGTCTGACATGTTCCCCCATATAATACCATATATTTACAATCAGGGCATTTAGCAGACGCTTTAATCCAAAGTGACTTACAATAAGTACATTTGTCAGAAGAAAGAGAAACAACAATCTATCTCTGTCGGTACAGTAAGGACGTTCATAGAACCAAGTGCCAAGCACTATCACAAGGTTAACCCATTCCCCGTACACAACAAAGATAGCTAGGATAAGATGCGACACGACTCCTTTGTATTTATTATTTTGTGCCAGGACGTACGACATACAATAAGTGCATACATTAAGTCCCTTCTGCTTCATGTTCAACTGCTGGCATGAGTGCATTCTGAGTGGGCTCGTGGGAAGCTCTTGTAGAGTGGGCTACACACATGTGACCACTAGGGGCAGTAGTTACATTAGATTGCAGTAGATACAGTAACCTAATGCTAGCTAGCCTTTTGATGTATGGTCGCTACGCAGGAGAGACACATTTTCAGGTTATCGCTAAATTAGTAAAGAGTAACGTCTGTGTCGGTCTAGTAAATGTTAGTTTACCCAATACACTACAGAAGCCACACTAGTAGCAGTGAATCCTCTGCAGCAGCAGTAATCGTAGCAGTAGGGCTTAACAATTGTTTTTGTTTGGTTCCGGTTTCCGACCGACCCTGTCAATTTATGTGCGACCCAAATTATTTTATGTGCTTTAAAAATATATATATGTGTTAGGGTAGATGCAAACTATAATTACGTTTTTGTACAGCACCTCTTCATTCTGTACAAGGATGAGCGAATTTTCTCGTTTTTAAATGAAAACAACCTTCCAATCATTTGCTACCGCTGAAAAAAAAAAAAATATATATATGTATAAATTCCCTACCTACCCATGACCTCAACTGACAAGCAACAGGAACCAACCTAGCAGTGGCAGTAGCATGGTAGCAGCAGTGGCAGTAGGATGGTAGCAGTAGTAGCAGAACGTAGCTGTTTATGGGTCATCTGGGCTCCGCGCCATACAGCTTCTTTATCAGGACGCGTCACGATTTAAGGCCTCAGACGTGCTGGCAGAGACGCTGATAAGAAACAGTGCAGGTCAAGCAGTAGTCAACACTCACTGTGCTGATTCTAGACCAGCCCAGATAGCCTGAAGACTACACTGGAGGTGAAGAATAAATACATCTATATTATTTTTATATTATTATTATTATACGATAGAAAACTCTTAATTTACTTAGTCTGCCTATACCCCTCTCCGTCTCTCCCTTGCCCTTTTGCAATTTAGTGATTCCATTTTAAAAATGTATTTTTTGCAGTGTAAGGCTGCAGTTTAACAGAGTATTTCTGCAGTGTATTGGTGATGTTTAAGGGGTATTTCTGCAGTGTATGGTGATGTTTAAAGGGTATTTCTACAGGGTAGTACTGATGTTTAAAGGGTATTTCTGCAGTGTAGTGGTGGTGTTTATAAGGTATTTCTTTAGTGTAGTGGTAATGTTTAAAGTGTATTTCTGCAGTGTATTGGTGATGTTTAAAGGGTATTTCTGCAGTGTAGTACTGATGTTTAAAGGGTATTTCTGCAGTGTATTTCTGATGTTTAAGGGGTATTTCTGCAGTGTAGTGGTGATGTTTAAAGGGTATTTCTGCAATGTTGTGGTGATGTTTAAAGGGTATTTCTGCAGTGTAGTGGTGATGTTTAAAGGGTATTTCTGCAGTGTATTTCTGATGTTTAAAGGGTGTTTCTACAGTGTAGTGGTGAAGTTCGGAGGGTATTTCGGACCAGGCCTGGGTCAGAGCATCAGGCCCCATGCCGGATGGGTCAAAGGGAGGGGGAGGAAAGAAGAAAGGAGAGGAGAGATGACAGAGGAGGGATGAGTGGAGTTTAACAAGCCTGCTAATTAGTTGGAGGTCCCATAAAGAGTCTCCTAATCAGGGTGTGCGTGAGTGTGTCTGTGTGTGTGTGTGTGTGGACTCAGTAAGGGGTTGTCCCCAGGGATATATTTAACATTGAACAACACACACACACACACACACACACACACACACACACACACACACACACACACACACACACACACACACACACACACACACACACACACACACACACACACACACACACACGACATTCCAGCGTAGTGACGCCCCACCGGGGGGGTCAGACGCCACCGGAGCGTCTCTCAGGGGTCGTTGCCATGGAGACCCGACCTTCGGGACCGAAACTGTGACGTTTGCTGCCTGTCTGCCCGTCTTTTGTATGCGTCCGTCTGTCGGTACATCTGTCGCTCTGTCAAAGTGTCTGTCTGTCCGTGCATCTGTCTCCCAGGCGAGGGAGTGTCTGTCTGTCTGCCTTTGTGTTTGTCTGTACGTGCACCCGTCTGTCTGTTAAAGGCACCCAGTGCAACTTTATGTAAACATTCAATGAAAAATAAACATTCAATTTCTAGTCTTTTTTACACGTAGTAAGTTTCAATAACTCCATACCATTACATATCGACATTCAAGGAGCAAAGATGAGACGTCGTTGTGTGGTGAGAACTGATAGAAAATCGTAAACAACAACAATCGCCGGTGGGGAGAAGCCATTTTTCCATTGACTGGAAGCCTGCTTTATTTATTGTAGGTTACAAAAAATAAAGAAAATGGCGGCATTGTTGTTGTTATTGATTTTGTATCAGTTCTCACCACACAACGACGTCTCATCTTTGCTGCTTAAATGTCGGTATGTAATGGTATGGAGTTATTGAAACTTACTACGTGTAAAAAAGACTAGAAATTGAATGTTTATTTTTAAGCCTCGAAAGTTGCACTGGGTGCCTTTAAATGTAATAATTAGCTCACAACCTGACAACATCCTCACTAAAATACACACGGCTCAAGATAATCCAACATGACGGAGGTGAGGGGTGGAGATCAGGGGCGGAGACCGGAGGGTGGAGTCGGGGGGTGGGGTCGGGGGGTGTACAGTCTAAACACAGACCTGTCGGACGAGACCGGAGATCAACGGTTAGTCAGATCCTGCTCCACCTCTCTCTCCTCTCTGGGCGGAGTATCATCACCTGTCTGTCCGTCTTCTAATCTATGTCTTCTAATCGGTTTGTTTATATGTCTATACATCTGTCTGTAAATCTGTTTTCAATCTCTCCGTTTGTCCTTCTGCATATCTGCTTCTATGTCTGTCTGTCTGTCTGTCTGTTCCCCAATCTGCATGTCTCTCTTGGCCTTCCAATCTGTGTCTGTGTGCTCAGATATCCATATGTCCGTCTGTCTGCTTGTTTATCAACCCGTCTGTCCGTCCGTCTAGCTTCAATGAGATTGGCCGGGACAGGAAGTGGACCCTGCCCTAATTAGGGTTGATAATTGGTCCACCATGGAAACCGTGTGTGCTGTTAGGGGGGGGGCGAAGGGGAGTGGGGGGGGGGGGGGGGAGGGGAGCTGAAAACAATAGCATTAAAGAGGCGCTAAGCCTAGCGACATATGCTAACCGGTAGATGAGTGAAACAAAAGGCTGAGGCAGAACCTGCTGTCTGCAGGGTCAGCAGGGCAATCAGCTGTTGAGCCAACAGACAAATTAGCCGCAGCGTAAAGAAACGCTCGGGGATTAGCGGGGTTGTAACATGGACGACAGAATGGAAGAATGTGAAGGGTAGGCGACTCTGGAAGGAAGTGTGTTCCCGTTGCTGCCACCGGTGTAATTGATGTGTTTTGAAGAGGACCCAGTTAGTGTTACACCTGACCTGCTGTTATCCGAGGATGAACATCGCCCCTCCCACCCCCTCGGCAACACAGAGACCTACTGCACCCCCCCCCAGCTCAGAGAGATACTGCTGCACCGTCAATTCACTGCACTTTTGTTGCGTGAGGAAATGAGTTTGGACATAGACAACCTTAGATACCGACCTCATCAAACAGCCCTGAGGCAGGAGTCTAGTGGTTAAGGTGTTCAAAAGGTTCTGGGTTTGACCCTCTAACCCCTACCTGCTCCTTAATGACCTGTCTCTGTTCTATCTAACCCCTACCTGCTCCTTAATGACCTGTCTCTGTACTGTCTAACCCCTACCTAATCCCTAAAGACCTGTCTCTGTACTGGCTAACCCCTACCTGCTCCCTAATGACCTGTCTCTGTACTGGCTAACCCCTACCTGCTCCCTAATGACCTGTCTCTGCACTGTCTAACCCCTACCTTCTCCTACAATAAACGTATCTGAAATCAATTTGGCTAAAAACCTCTGATTAAAAACCACAAAACAAACTTTATTAACTTGATGAAGTTTTCAGCTGAAGATTAAATTAGAAAGAGATTCAAACATCATACATTACATACGATTGTCTCAGCTCTTCCTACCTTGCAGTGTGAACATGTTGGTGGATTCTAAAATGCTTATCCACAGCCTCACCCTAGCACCTGTCCGCTAACTGACTGAACAGCTGCTCTACGGGACAAAGAGCTGTGTCCTCTTCACCTGTCCTCACCTGAGCTGAAAGGGACCTTCGACCCGGCCTGTTCACATCTGCCGTTAAACACGTCGTGTGTGATCCGATCACAAGTGGACAGCTCTACAGACAACAGGTGTGACTACACCTGAGGGAGATCCGTTCCCACATGGAGCCGTCCACCTGGGATCAGATCCCCGGATGCACCCTCATGCCAGGTGTGAACATGGCCTCAGGCAGATCGAGAGACAACACACACACACGCACACACACACACACACACGCGCACACACGCACACACACACCAGGGGATCTGATAATGGGATGCAGAGGTCCCCTGATCTCCGCTCTGCATCTGTTGTTCTGGAGACAAATAATTACCCCGGTCCCCGAGCGCAGAGAGAGACAGGAGATATCAGAGAGAACATTGAGACCAGGAGAGGCTGGAGAGACCAGGAGAGGCCAGACAGAAGAGGAGAGACCAGGAAAGACCAGGAGAGACCGGTAGAGTCAGACCCGCAGAGACAATGAGACGTCTTTATACTGTCCAACCCCTACCTGCTTCCTAATGACATGCATCTTTAGTGCTGTTGAATGACTGAACAGCGGCAGCAGAAGTCCAGAATTCAACAAGCTACAGAACAGCAGCCCAGCGTGGACACTGAGCAGGTGTTCAGTGTCCGGTTACACACACACACACACACACACACACACACACACACACACACTTCCTGTGGCACTGCTGTAAAACAGTTTGACCTCCGACCCCCGGCTGTCCTCATTTCCAGTCAGAAGAACAAAGCACTGTCTGCGCCGCCGACGCTAACGCCAGCTAGTGTTTGTTTACAAATGGGGGGGGGGGGGTGGTGGCACCGCGTGCCGGTGTTGACATTCAACACCTCCTCCTGCTGCGGGATCAACCGTCGCCGACACGCCAGCTGACCACGAACAACACAACAACACACGCAAACGCACACACCGCCCACACCGCAAACAAAGACACCGTTCAGCACCATTCAACCCTGAGGATAGCTGCAGCTTGTAGCTAAAGCATCGTTCAGTGAATACAGAGACACAGCCGGTAGGGGTTAGACAGTACAGAGACAGGTCATGAAGGAGCAGGTAGGGGTTAGACAGTACAGAGACGGGTCATTAAGGAGCAGGTAGGGGTTAGACAGTACAGAGACAGGTCATTAAGGAGCAGGTAGGAGTTAGACAGTACAGAGACAGGTCATTAAGGAGCAGGTAGGGGTTATATAGTAAAAAGACAGGTCATTAAGGAGCAGGTAGGGGTTAGACAGTACAGAGACAGGTCAATAAGGAGCAGGTAGGGGTTAGACAGTACAAAGACAGGTCATTAAGGAGCAGGTAGGGGTTAGACAGTACAGAGACAGGTCATTAAGGAGCAGGTAGAGGTTATATAGTACAAAGACAGGTCATTAAGGAGCAGGTAGGGGTTAGACAGTACAGAGACAGGTCAATAAGGAGCAGGTAGGGGTTAGACAGTACAAAGACAGGTCATTAAGGAGAAGGTAGGGGTTAGACAGTGAAGAGACAAGTCATCAAGGAGCAGGCAGGGGTTGGACAGCGAATACAGAATAAGTAATAGTAATACTGTAACTGTGTTTTGTGTGACGATATGTGATAATGTATGCTTTTCATGGTCCTTCCATGTATTTAATGTGGACAGATCCGTGTCCCTGTGTTCAAAGCGTCTCTTCACGGGGGAGATCTTTGTGGGTTTCAGAGCATGTAGGGAGAGTTTAGGGATGAGAATGTCTTAATCTGTCCGTAAATCTTCTGGACAATAGTGACCCCCCCCTCAAAATGACCCTAAGCCCACAGCGGGGGTCCCATTGAGGCAGAACAACTCTCTAATGCGGACAGAGCCTCCATATGCTACGCCTACGCTGCCTATGCTAAGATAACCTTTGCTAAGCTAACACCACATAAAAGGTGCTGGTGAGGGGGTTTGTCAATGGACACAAATCACTCACCCCTTGTTTGGTCTGTAATTCAGTTCAGGCGTGTAAAGGGTGTGGTGAGAGTTTGACACCATGAGTGTTTGATTAAAGGTTAAGTTCATCCTTTGTATGATCAAACACAACATGTCAGCAGTTATTAACCAGTCTGTGTCTATCAATGGCGTCAGTGGCTTTATCACCTCCTGCTTTCAAAGACAAACCTCAACCCCCACAGGCGTTGGTGGTGGTGGTGGTGGTGGTGGTGGTGGTGGTGGTGGTGGTGGTGGTGGTGGTGGTGGTGGTGGTGAGGTTCTTTTGGGGCGACGCAATGCATCATGGGAATCGTCGCACCCTCCTCCCTCCCACGACACGCCTCCAAACTCAAATCAGAGGTTCACAGTGGGCCGGAGGAGGTTCAAAGCGGACCAGGCCGTCACGCGGTCCTGTATATCCTGGGCTAATCTGTCGTCGTTCCCCGCTATTAGCTGCGCTAACGTGTGTGTGTTGACGCCCCCCTGCGCCCCGTTAGCCTCTGTAGCGCTGCCTGTGATCTCTGGTGGTTTGATGTTGGAGACACGCTGCTAGCCAGGTGCTAATTCACACCCTCCCTCAGCCTCTCTCTCTGCAGGGCTTTGATGAACTGTTTGGATGAATTAGCCGGTGGTTATAGGGCCCCTGTTGTAGCACCAGGTGTCATGTTGATTAGCCATTAGCCGTTTCTCAAAGAGCTACCCCTAGAGAGAGATCACACGTAGGAGGGTCCGCCCATGGATGAAGCATGGGGGTCGGTCTACCAGTTGGTACAGGCCACTGGGTGGACTGGGAGGGTGATCCACCATCATACGTTCTTGGAGCCCCGTCCACACGGAGCCGAAACGGGCAAAAAACGATCCGGGTTCATTTTATGCGGTTCTGGAATATCTCCGTAAAGACGGAGTCATTGCGAAACCGCATCGAGGTGTAGAAACGCTGTAGTAAATATTCAAGGCGCTGGTTCGCCACAGAGAAAAGTGGAGCGCATCAAGCCTGCGCGCTGTATACAAACAGTCAGTCACGAGGAGATTCAACCTTATAATTTGAGCAGAAATACTTTTTAATGTACAGTTATTAATTAAATTCATCAAGGGGCTTTATTTTAAGCTACAAAAAGAATGCAAAAAATATATATAAATAAAAAATTCAATGCAACTCTCACATCCCCCAGCTGGTGGGGGGACTAATGACGTCGTCGTTTGGCGTCTCAGGCGTCCACACGAATCCTAACACGCAACCGCATAGGTCCGGATAGATTTGAGACCACCTCCGAGGGTGGTTTCAGAAATGTGCGGTACCGGATTCGCCGGCTCCGTCTGGACGGTCGGCCGAAACGCACAAGACTTACGCGGTTTCACCAAAAAAAATCGGGTCTTTGTGGACGGGGCCTTGTTTCTTTTTTTTTATTTATCCTCAATTTAGCCAGGGCGACCCCATTGAGGTACAAGATCTCTTCTCCCAGGGAGACTCACTTGCTCAGAGATCGCCTAGACTCCGCATAGCGTCCCCCCCTTACCCCCAAACCCCTCTTACACACTTATGGTATGTTGTACATCCTGGCACTTAAAAAATAGTACTTACACTGTGTAGCATCTTATCCCAGTAATCTTTGTTGTGTACGGGGAATGGGTTAACCCATTCCCCGCAGTTGCAGTTCTATGAACATCCGTATTGTACCAACAGCGATATATTGTTGTTTCTCTTTCTTCTGACAAATGTACTAATTGTAAGTCGCTATCGCTATGGATAAAGAGACTCACTAAATGCCCTCAAAGTAATTGTTGTCCTGGTTTCATGTGGTTCACATGATAGACCACCGGTTGGTGGACACTACCACCATGTTCTGTATGCAGAACCAGATATCTGATCTGCTCCAGTCCAGCTGGTTTCTACCTGCTCGTACCTGCCGCCCGTGTGGCATCTCTCCGTTTGTAGAGCGTCTTACCTGGCCATAGTCGCTGACGATGACGACCACGCCTCCGGAGCAGGTGGACACCGTGCTGGGCAGGTACTGGTCATCTTCCTTCAGCCACACCCGGGCTCCCTGGAGGCAGAGTTAGAACCACACGTTACTGAACAGAACAACCACAGAAAACATGTTCACCAGAAACACAACAGAGTCAGCTTCACACACCAGAACCACACGTTACTGAACAGAGCCACAACAAAACCCCACGTTACCAACCAGAACCACAACAACACGTTACTAATCAGAACCACAACACAGAACATCTTCACACAACAGAACCACTTCTCAGGCATGAACCAGTACCGTCACATGTTTTTGTGCTGCCTTCTAATATCTGTTTCTGTATTGTGTTGTGGTTTTAGAACATAACTGTCCGAGTCCCATGAAGACTTGTCCCATGAAGACTTGTCTTGACTAAAAGTCAAGCCTTTTGGATTTGAAGGGTGTTATCTAGCTGTGTAGTTCTGTCCGAGATCGCAGTGTGAGGGCAGCACAGTCATAAATGTATCACCAAGAAAAAAGAGGAAGGAATTTGCAATGAGCTTTATTCATTCCTACACGTTAACAACGAGTGATACAACAGACCTTAGAACTTTGTGATTTGTAAACAACGTTTTTTGAACACTCTTTTTGTCCCTTTCAGACACACAGATGCTTTGTCCTGGATTTCAAGAGCACACAAATACAAACTCTACTAAGTATTTTTGACAATGTGAGATGGCATGATGAAGGAATCTCAGCGGTTGGACTCTTCACACCCACCATAAAAAAATAGTGCTCCTGAATCCCTCAAGGTTTCACAACGTTCCGCTATGAACCACGACACCTCCGATTCACCCCTCGGTCCATCTTCACATTGACCGCCATGTAATTACTTTAAAATCACCGTTACCATGACTTCCACTCCGATGTTGCCATGGAGTCACCGTGGCATTGACCTTCTTCACCAGCCAATTGGGTCACAGCTGCCGGAGGGGGGGGGGGGGGGGGGGGGGGTAGCAACCTGGGAACTATATTGCGGTGTCGGGTTCCACAGGAGGCTACCTGCGGCGGAGCGTTAGCTTCTCAAGTGGCTAGTGAAGACCGATGTTTATTGAGGCTTTTTAGCGAGTGAGGTCAGCCGTGCAGAACTGGGAGAGACCTTGTAGGAAGCCATGTTTTACTGCCACCAGCTTTTTACGGCTTACTGGACGCGGCTACGGTCATCCCACAACAAGCTGCCGGATAATTCATATTTAATCAGGCTAACGTGGGCTGAGCTAGTCAGATGTTAATTAGCCCCCTGTAGAATAGCCTGCTAATCGGTTGCCTCCGTGGTTAGCCCAGCCGTAGATAGCCTCGGGTTGGCTAGTAACGCTAGTTAGGATAGTTTGAATGCTAACGCTAGTTAGCCTGATCGTAGTTTTCCTCCCTAGTATGGCCTCAATCTAGCATCCGTGGTAAGCATGGTCGGAGTCAACTTACTTCGCAACTTACTTAGGAACAAAGCTTAAACAAGACTCCTTCTGTTCAGTTGTTCTCGCTGTTTTCCTTTACTTTACTTGAGGCTACAGAAGAGAGCGAGGATCAGTATGGAGCGCGGCCGCCAAAAGCAACAGGCTCGCGGAAGGCCTTCAAGCCTGTCCTCCGTTTTCTGAGGATGTTCAGGACCCCCGGTACTTAATACCCCGGCTGAGACGTTAGCCGCCAGCTCCACGGCCGACCACAGAGGGGCCCCTCTCAGGGGCCGCCCGGTCGCTAAGCGCTCAGCCACATGTGCCCGGGTTCATTAGCATGACGGGCTAATGCTAATGGAAACGGCTAACTGAAGGGTATGCTTCGTTGTCGTTGACCACCAACACCGCCGCCGCCACCCCTTCATCAACGTGACCTTTGACCCCCCATCCCCCCCATGGTCTACTTCTTACCCAGTGGCAGCGGTCTGACTAATGTAGGGGAGATAAAGGGGAGAGAGGGGGAGATAAAGGGGAGAGAGGGGGAGAGCAG